>NW_021703780.1:6418323-6505615 GCF_005190385.1 Monodon monoceros | reverse complement strand
ATCCCACATGCCGCGGAGCGGCTGGGCCCGTGAGCCACGGCCGCTAAGCCTGCGCGTCCGGAGCCTGTGCTCCGCAACGGGAGAGGCCACAGCAGTGAGAGGCCCACGTACCGCAAAAACAAAAACAAAAAACAGATTCCCGGGTGATGCTGGTGCCGCCGGTCTGGGGACCACACTCAGAGGCGCTGTCCTCCAGCACTCTCCCTCTGGAGTATGAGGAGAATGACCTTGGCCTGCCTTTTAGACTTAAGGTTCAAAGCTGTCTGCTCTCAAAATATCTTGCTCCTCTCCTTAAAATCATGCAAAGTCATGTAGGCTTCACAAGTGTTTGATTGTCTTAGGGGCTGGCCTTACCCTCAGGGAGTTAGAGTTAGACTAATAGAAGCACAGGTTAGATCAAGTCCAAAGCAGCAGTATTATTAGAAGGTTTGCTTCTATGTGTCTGAGACAGGGAGAGGGGGGAAGGTGGAAATTACTTCGTACAAGTTCATGGCCACCTAACCTGTCCTCTTCGGCCCCCAGACACCGGGGCAAATACTCCAACACGCCCTAGCGATCAAACACAGATTGAATGAAGGGTCTGCCACCTTTTAAACACGTCATGGGCACATCTTATACGTTTTAGTTCTTATCACCAACCCCACATCCACGTCCTTGCCCACTATGGGGAATTAAAATGGTAAAAATACTGTTAATTTGTGAGTTTAAAAGAAATAGCAAAACAAAATCTTGACCACAACCATGGCCCAACTCCCACAAAGCTGGACGTCCCGGGGGAGATGCCGGCAACCAAAGCAACCTGTTTCTGGGAATTAATAATCCAGAAGGCATAGTTCCAGAAACAAAGATCTATGTTCTTACTTTTTTTAAATAAATTTATTTATTTTATAAATAATTTATTTATTTTATTTATTTTATTTTTGGCTGCGTTGTGTCTTCGTTGCTGCGCGCGGGCTTTCTCTAGTTGCGGCGAGCGGGGGGCTACTGTTTGTTGCAGTGCGCGGGCTCCTCGTTGCGGTGGCTTCTCTTGCTACAGAGCATGGGCTCTAGGAGCACAGGCTTCAGTAGTTCTGGCGCGTGGGCTCAGTAGTTGTGGCTTGCGGGCTCTAGAGCACAGGCTCAGTAGTTGTGGCGCACGGGCTTAGTTGCTCCGTGGCATGTGGGATCTTCCCGGACCAGGGCTCAAACCCATGTCCCCTGCATTGGCAGGTGGATTCTTAACCACTGCGCCACCAGGGAAGCTCAGACCTATTTTCTTTTCTCTGCCACATTTACCAAGTGGATAAACAGTTCCAAACAATAGTTCCTCTGGTTCCCCATGCCCTGACATCCCCCTCTCCCCAAACTTAGCATTATTCTGAGTGTATCCAATTCTGTGTGATAATGTTAATTCCTCTCTAACCTTCTCAGCTCCCCTGTGCCCTTGCAAAGAACAGAACGTAGACAGGCAGAGGAAGAAGGTTTGGTAGCTTCTTGAATCTTTTTTTTTTTCTTTAACTTCAGGGAGATGATTCCAAGTCTAAGGAATATGTTCTTGACTAAGAAGATGAAACTAATGGGTTACATAACAGCAGTTGTGGGTCAGTTACATTATCCCCTTTTCAGGGGCAAAGGAACAAATACTGAAAAGTTCAGTGCTTGCCCGGGGCCCACGCTGAGTGCGTCAGAGATTATCAAGCCAGCAGTAAGATTGCAGGAGTCCCTGGGGATGGGACCTGTGAAAGCCAGATACAGAAAGAGAAACAGGTGTGGCTGGGCACAGCGATTAAAAGGCTTTGATTTTCCTCCACCCAAACGACAATAGGGTTCTCCTATTCCTGGCTTTCTCAAGTTTGCCCTTCTCTTCATAAAAGAAAACGGTCCCAGGTATCTCACTTTCATGTCGGTGGAGATAAGAGTTCACATTACTTCACTTTGGGAGGCAGCACCGAACATCCGACAGAATTCATACAGCAATCTCAGTTTATGAGAATCAGTCTATGAGAAATGCTTTTCTAAGAAAACAACTCGCCTAGGTCCTGGCTCAACTACCGCCTTCAGCTCTGGTTTCCAGAACTATACTGTTTGGTTAATGACTCAAACATCAACATTTGTGGGGATTCATTATAAAGATTTCCAAATAAAAATAATAAAAACATGATACTTCAGAGATGGATGCTTCTGGCTACGACGTATCCAACTAACACTCCTGCTAAGACTAAAAACACAAACCTCTTGGAAGCCATCTTAGAGCAACCGAGAAAGGCAACGGTTGATGAGTCAAGAGCTCAGAGAGAAGAGAAATGCATTGAGGTGAACCCTGTATTTGCTGTTGCTTTTTCATCTCAGGGTATTTGTTAATTCCTAGCATGACGCAAGGATGTCAAACAGAAAGGAGAAGCAGCCAGGAGCTTGGAGCAATCTCGCTGGCTGGGGACGCAAATTGGAGCTTCAGGAAGTTATGACTTGAAGGGCTAAGGTCCCAGAGGAAAGAGGCTGTAGAGAAGTGAGCTCATAAAAGTGATCTCATAGAAGTTTGGGTTCACTTCCTCCAGGACCTTGGCCCTTCAAGTCCTGGTATCCATGAACTCCAATAGTTCCATTTGAGATGCTTGCCAAATATTAGACTGTGTTTGCATGCAGGAGGAAGCTGAGAAAACAAGCAGAAAGAAACTGCTTAGAGGATAAAAAGCAAAGCAGAGTTTTTGGCAGTCTCTCAATACTGGGGAGTTAAAAAATTAGAGTTCAGAGGCCACCAAGGAAGGGAACTTCTGGTAAACAACCTAGACCTTCAGCTGAGACCCCTAAAGAGCTAAACTGTAGGAGAAAAGGAAAACCAGAAATGGAGAAGCCTTAACACATCTGGAAACCCAGCCTCAGTTAAGACAAGAGAACAAGGTGATCTACCTGTCTGTAGTTTTTCTGCCTTCCAGAAGAAAATGAAACCCAGTCTGGAAGGAGATACCAGTATCTAGAATTGATTTCATAAATAACGCCCAGAATTTAATTTTAAAAAATTATCAGGCATGCCAGGAAATGAAACCAAATGAGGAAAAACCAAGGGAACAAATAGATAATAGAAACAGACCCACAGGTGATCCAGATAATAAAGTTTTCAGACATGATCTTAGAATCTAGCCTTATATTAAAAGGATAATAAATCACAAGTTGGGTTTGTTCCAGGGATGTGAAGTTGGCTTTACACTTGAAAATCATATAATGTAGTATATCACATTAACACTATAAAGGACAAAAGTCATATATAGACATCCCTCAATATCCCTGGGGGACTGGTTCCAGGACCCAAACCTGGATACCAAAAATACCTGGATACCAAAATCCCCATATGCTCAAGTCCCTTATATAAAATCATGTACAGTATTTGCATATAACTTACGCATATCCTCCTGTATATTTTAAATCATCTCTAGATTACTTATAATACCTAACACGATGTAAATGCTATGTATCAATAAACAGTTACCAGCACACAGCAAATTCAAGTTTTGCTCTTTGGAACTTTCTGGAATTTCTTTTCAAATATTTTGATCCATGGTTGGTTGACGCCACAGATGCAGAACCCATGGATATGAAGGACCAACTATAATCATCCCAAAAAATTCAGAAAAAGGATAAAATCCACATCGAATTCTAATTTTTAAAAACCCATAGCAAACTAAGAATAGAGGAGAATTTCCTCAATAAAATAAAGAGTATCTACAAAAACATTTATAGCAAACATTACCCTTAATGGTGCAATATTAAACATTTCCCCCCCCCTTAGATTAGAAATCTGACAGAGATTTCCAATCTGAGATTAGAAATCTAACAGAAATCTGAATGGAATTCAACAGTGCACTGGATATCTAGTGAGCACAACAAAACAAGAAAAAGAGAAGGAAAAATATAAGAATTACAGAGGAAAAAATAAAAATATTTATAGATGACATGATTATATTCATGGAAATTCTAAAATTCTGCAGAGAAAAATTATTAGAATATGTAAATTTGCAAGGTTGCTAGATATAAGATCAATATATAAAAATCAGGGCTTCCCTGGTGGCGCAGTGGTTGAGAGTCCGCCTGCCGATGCGGGGGACGCGGGTTCGTGCCCCGGTCCGGGAGGATCCCACATGCCGTGGAGCGGCTGGGCCCGTGGGCCGTGGCCGCTGAGCCTGCGCGTCCGGAGCCTCTGCTCCGCAACGGGAGAGGCCACAACGGTGAGAGGCCCGCGTACCGAAAAAAAAAAAAAAAAATCAATTGCATTTCTACATATGGGCAAAAAAGAATTAGACACTGAAATTTTTAAAAGCTAATAACATCATTTACAATAGGATAAAAACTTCAATTCCTGGAATAATTCCAATAAAAACATTAGGGAGAGTCAATTCTTCCCAAATCAAGCTCTAAATTTAATGAAATTCCAAACAGAAGCCCAGCAAATTTCTTTTGTGGAAATTGAAATGCTGAGTTTACAATATATATGAGAATGCAAAGGGCCGTCAATAGCCAAGAAAACCTTAAAGAACAAATTTGGAGAACTTACACACCAGATATTAAGACTTCTTACAAAACTAAAAGAATCAGAGTTTTTATTGATACGAGAAAAATCAATCAATAGAACAGAATAAAGATCTCAGAAACAGACCCAAACACATGTGGTCACCTGATACATGACAAAAATGCCACTGATGTGCATGGAAAGAAGATAGTATTTTTAATAAATGGTCCAGGGTCAGTTAGGTTTTTCTATTCTTACACAGCTATCTAATCTACATCTGTAGTTCACGTGTGATCTCAAATATCCATTCCTGTAGAGTTTAGCTCATTCTGCTGATCTAAACACTCCCATGTCCCACTGCCTCTTGGGCATCCAACCATGACTCAGACATGTCCCAACCTGGACTCATGTCCATCCCCCTTCCTTGACTTATTCCTACATTCCCTATCTCTGTGAATGGTTCAGAGTAGCGAATCAAATTAAAAATTTTGGAAAGCTGGTTTTTTGCCTTTTGACAGTTATTTTTTCTCCTGGGACAATTATATTCTATCTTAAAAAGCAGGTCAGAATGGTGAACTTGGTCACAACTTTAAACAATAATTCAGTCTGGCATTGTTTCTGGGGACTCCACCGGCATGGCCTCTGGGTGGCCTAAGGAAATCTTTCTTGGTTTTAAAAGCCAGCTTTTAACACAGCATTGCCCTGTTCCCTTGATTCAAAGATGCACATCTTCCAATCCTAAGGATTCTGAAGTTAGGATGAAACATATGGACCAAACTGAAAAAACAAAACAAAAAACCCTGCTTTGCCTGTCTGCAAACAGAGTCGTGATATTGCTTATACCAGGAGGAACTGAATTTTGAATTTGGTAATTAATTCTCACTTTAAATGTCTTCCAAAGGACTGCACCATGATAGAACACAAAAAAGAAAAGTTATCCTATACACAGAAGATAGATTATCGCTGCCAGGTAATACAACTGCCAAACCATAGAGAGTAGAATATGGGATGTCAAAACTATCAGAGGCACGTGTGGCCAGTTCATGTACCAAACAGAACAATCTTTCAGACACTGAAACAATTTCTGGCTGGCTTTCAAGAGATGCTGTTTGACTTTGACTTCCAGATATATAAAATTGAATAAGAAGAGTCAAAGTATGTCTTTCACCAGATAGAAATGTAGATGCAAATGATATTCTTAAAGGCCCCCAAACTGCACTATTAATCTATAGGTGCTATAAAAGTAAAGATCATGAGTACATGTTATGAAAAGCAACATGCTACCATGAACAACCTTCCATCACACAATGGAAGGCTGACGGTTAATCAGAGCAGCCTTTTCCCTCCAAGTATGAAGACAGCTTCGTGTGTATGAGATTCGGGAGAAAATGGTAAAATAAATGGACAAAGATATAATACTGTGAATAAGGACAAGTACTTTTATGTAAATTTCTTCTAGTCTTTTTTCTCCTCCACACCCCGTCCTCTAGAAGAACTGCTAGCAGATCCATGGTTGACCAAAAGATCAATGAAGGTTTGCAGAGGTTTTCCATCGCAAGGCCTTGAAAGCCCAAGTATCAATACCAGGGCCTGAATTCTAACAGACACATTTTTACCCCCAACGGAGCTGTCTCCTATGCCACCCAAACAGAAGCATCCTTGAGATGTCCGCATCCAAGCTAAGGAGATGAAGATGCAAGGCATGCCATAAGGGGACCGCTTACCTCTTTCTGGCACTTCACCTTTATCTCAGGGCTGTCCCCATGTCACTGGGATGACTTTGAGGGAATCAAAGCAGATCACAGTTTAGGCCTAATTTGGACTTGGCAAAATCCATATGTGCCACGTTTCATCCTTCTAAGGATAACCTGCCTGCCCAGCTGTCTGATAGGGTCATGGCTAAATCCTAAGGAAGGAACATGGGGGAAGGTCTTTCCCAAACCCTAAGCACTGTATAAATGCCAGTTTCCACCAAGGTCATCATAAAAACATAACAATTTCTTACATCAGATAGTAACACCAAACTCATCTTAAGATACCAACCCCACACCGTACTCTAAAATTTTAAAGTAAACTACAAAGGGCGCCCTGTGCTCCTCTGATAGGACCGCGTATGCTGTGGGGTTGCCGCCAACCCCACTCCACTCTGCGAGTTGCTCCAGATCTTTTCAGGACTTAGATTCCATCTCTTGGCTTATTCTCAGGTTTTGAATACTGTATCAATTGTTACCCTGTCCTACCTCAAAGCACCATCTCTTCAACTCATCACTTTTTTGAACTTACCTGGTCCAGTGATTTCTTACCAGTCGGAGAAATAAGGTTTCTACAGAGTTCAGAGCAATGGCCTATCTTCCAAGAATCGTTTCTGACCCTCCCTGGGTCAGGCTCCCTAGCTGCCCTTTACACCAGGAGGCCCAACACAGAACTTCTTCTGCCTCAGCTGAGGGTATGACTCAGCACTGAAACACCTGCCTTTTTTCTTTTCCAAGGAGGCCAACTCTTTTGCAACACACACGTGTGTTAAGCTGATCCATCAAATGCTACAAATTTCACTGAAGCAGATTAGACAGCTACGTTTCTTCACAGGCCTGGAGGGTCCTTTTCAGCCAAGACACCCCAAGATGGTACAGATGGGGAGATCGAACCTTCCCCAGAAGGGGTCCCACAGTTCAAGCTGGAGGCCTCTGGAAGGACATGAGCAAACCGCAGGCAGCCTGGGCTCCAGGCCCACTGATAAGAAAATCTTCTCCTGGCCAACCTGGAACTCTTTAAAAGCATGAAATTCTCCCAATTCTCCCAGGATTTCCCCTTTCCTATGCACAAAAATTAAACACATCCAATCACCAAATGCTCCCATCCTAAAACGCAGAGAAATTACAACTCTGCTTTGACACGGAGTCAGCAAAGGTTGGGACCATTTGGGAGTTTTGTTTTCCAAGCTCGCTGCTGGCCTGGAGGAAGCGTGACACCACGATCTGAGGCTGAAGGCAGCTGTTCGTTTTTGGCTGGAGTTCAGCGTAAACCTTACAAATGGTCCGCCAGCGCGTGTTCTCTCTCTCTTTTAAAATAATAACAATTTTGAAAAAAACCCATAGCCACAACACCTCCAACCTAGTGTTTTCCCTCTAAAGCTTTTCCTGCAGAACACGGAAAACTATGTTTTCCAAACAAATGTCTGAGCCAGAAAAGGCACCAGCAGGTTACTTCCATCGGAGAAAGGCTACGGGACCAATACTTCGGCAGATTGAAAATCAATGGCTAAAGCAGTTCCGAAGAATCACCGAATAGCAATTCTCTCCGAAATACTGAAAGATGAAAATCTAGCAACGAATAATTTACTTTTCAAGAGAGGCCCTTAACAGTTAAGTCAAGGAATACACTTTTATTTAGGAGCGAAAATCAGACATCAGAAAACCTGCCTTCCGTTCTGAAATTCTGGTCTGTTGTAAAGATCCTGCAACGGCTCTGTTTTACTTACAATTTAACTGCCACAGCTAAGAATTCACAGACAGCCATCCGTGTGTCTGTCCAACACCAGGACATGTGCCCACAGCCTGGCATGTCCCTCCTTCTCCAGTTCCCTCATTACGGACTTGAATATGCATCAGGGCCAAATGTTGGCATTGCTCTCCAAATGGTCCTTGTATGGGGCAAGTTCATGTTGGTTATTATTTTAGTGTGTGTATTTGCGACAGACCCACACACAGATCCGTAAGTTCAGGAGAGACCCGACTCCTTCCTTTGGACCTTCTTAATCCAAACTTTTGGACCTTCTTGGGAAATTAACAGATTCCCAGGACCAAAAGCAAGAATCTGGAGGCGGTTTATAAAACCAAAGCTAATAGAGTCCATAAATAGAGGACATAAACGTCCCTCCTCCTCTGCATTCTCTTCCTTTCCCTTTTATCTTCGTATTTACCACACAATTGCCAGAATGTCCTATCACGGGCCGAGTTCCTACCTGCTGCCCTCTGAGAACCACGGGCAGTGCTGACCTCTGCATCGGACTCTCTGTTCTGGCCAAACCACTCAACTGAGCCCTACATCCAAGCAAAGTTCAAGGTCATGGGCTTGTTTTCTGTGTGCTGTATGTAGGACTGAAACAACTGCTGTAATACTTCATCCCTTAGCCCCTCCGAGGCTCTAAACATCACTCCATGGAAGTTTTCCTTTATTTGCTAGGCAGCCCCAAGAACACAGTTCTTCTGTCAAACAGTGTGGCCTCATTTCAGGAAACAAGAATAACATAGACATGGGAAAAAAAGTCTACCGGTCCCTTGCAACTACATGATAAAAAATACATTTGAGACACACATATACACACACACTCACTTACTCAAAGACATATCATATATGCGTATATTATATGCACAAGCACACAGCCTTCTATTCGCTTGAATCAGCAGCAGTTGTGGTTAAGCATCCTCATATAATTTCCGTGTGCGAACTTATGTTAGCCACCCTCATCCACCATTCGAAGTAGGGACTAAAACATAGCGGGAAACATTTTAGTCCCAGTGCGTTATATGTTTTCCGAACACAAAGGATGCTTAGTAGATACCATTCACTGGCTTGCTTCGGAAAAGAAAACTATTGGGGAAATTTTCACCTGAAGAGCAAAAAAGTTGTCTTGCTGGCTCGACGCTACCATTGGGAACACAGCCCCCATCACGCCCGTGTGTGCCCTTGAACTCCAAGCCACCTTCCAGAGACACAGTCGGGGTTATAAGGTGACGGGGTGAGAAACGGGGGCCAGCCCCACCCTTTGGGGTTCCTCGAGCCTCCGTACCTGTGCTGCTGCTCCTGTAAGACTTGGTAAATGCCGACAAGAAAAGTTTGGTTTTTAAAACTCGTTCCAACCACACAGTCCTTGTAGATTCGGAACTCTGCAGCCGTCACCGCCTCACCCTCAGGAATCTGGGATAGGTTGAACTTGAACTCTTTGTGGTGTCGCTGGCGAGGGGAGAACTCCTTGTCGTCCTCCACTATAGGATTAAACAAGAGAGAGTGACAACTATCGTTACTTGGCTAAGTGCCACAGGCTCACATCTAGAAAGTTCCCCCGTTTTCATTCCTAAGCGGCTTACCGTTACCCTTATTAGAGGGATCAGTGGGTGGTGGAAAGAACCACGGGCTAGGCTGCCAGGCTGAGATTAAAAATCCTTCATTCTCCCCAGGGATTAAATACAATGCTTAGATTCTCCTTAACGACTTGAAACTATGTAACCAAGTTGCATGACAGCAAGTTATTTAAACTCTTGCCTTCCAGCTTCCTCCTCTGCAGCATGAGAGGAAGAGGGCTTCCCAGGGAAGCTGGAGGGACCCAGGCCACAGTGACTGAGAACGCCTCTGCCGTCCTGGCCCCGTTGTCCCCTCCCAGCCCCCCTTTCCTGCTGCTGCTCTCCTATCCCCTCAGGTTGGTTCCTTCTCTCCCCACCAAGCAGTTGCCAAGACCAAGGGCAGCCCTGAGCTAACCTTTGCTGGGGGAGGGGTGTTCCGTGGTCGGAGATGGGGGTGGGCAGCGCGTTCTGCCTGGGTCTGAAGCTCGAACGGTCCTCGTATTTTGCCTGATGTCCAGGGGGAGTTTTTCTTGAGGGGTTTAGTGTGAAACTTCATAGAAAATATTGCTCTAACTGAAGTCCACTGCCCTCGCTCTACTGGAGGAAACTGAGGGCTGAACGCTTCCGAGGGGAGGGACCCTCTGGGTTGTGAAGCTGCCGGGGTCTCCATTTAACCTGCATGTAGAACCCACGTATGAGGACAGAGTTGCGGAAACACATCACCAACGGGATAACATGCGATTGTCTAAGGCTTTTTTTTTTTTTTTTTTTGAGGTACGCGGGCCTCTCACCGTTGTGGCCTCTCCCGTTGCGGAGCACAGGCTCCGGACGCGCAGGCTCAGCGGCCATGGCTCATGGGCCCAGCCGCTCCGCGGAATGTGGGATCTTCCCGGACTGGGGCACGAACCCGTGTCCCCCGCATCGGCAGGCGGACTCTCAACCACTGCGCCACCAGGGAAGCCCTAAGGCGTTTTTTAAAAACTGGGAAAGGATCGAGTGTAAAAGCGTTTTTTTTTTGTTTTTTTTGTTTTTTCATATTTTGGCCATGCCACGCGGCTTGCAGGATCTCAGTTCCCCAACCCGAGCCATGACAGTGACAGCGCCGAATCCTGACAGTTAGGCCACCACGGAACTCCCTAAAAGCTTTTTTTAAATGAAATCTTTTCCCTGCATAAAGACAAACTATGGAAAACTACAAACTACGGATTATCATGCTTCAGAGTCAGCCTTCAGATGGCTCTATACAAGGTCCTGAGTGAGAGAAACGCTGTCAACCTCGGATGCCTAACTCATAATCGTTGTAGGAGAGAAAAACGAGCATCCTGCTTCCCACCACAAATCCTGACTCTTTTCCCCAGAGCTCAGAAATGCTTCTGCCCTGCTGCTCCTGTTAGGTTTTTCTTAATGGCAACCACAGTAAAATCTCATGAGCAAATTAATCCTTGATGGCAGAGTTTTTCCAGGGCTTGTGGGTAGAAAAAAAAAAAAAAGATCAAGTTATTTGCCACCTCCAATGGCCCACTTTCTCCCCCATGTGCTGTTCTCCATAATCACCAGAGAAAAGCTCTGCAGATTAAGCTCCTTTAAAGCCAATAACTTTACACGAACTTGAGACCTCGATGGCATTGCAGAAGCTTGGGAAAGTTAAGCCATCCATCGGTACGAGGTTTTTAAATAAAGAATTTCTGAAACTGCCATGTGACTATGCAACAAATCTTTTAGATTCAAGTTATCCCTTTTCTGGGTGCGGGGTGGGGGGGGAGGGAGTTGTTAAAAAACAGTAAGCTTTGGCTTGTGTAAGAGCTTGAATATAAGTTAAAAAAAAAAAAAAGGTCCAGCCAGAAAGTAAACCATGGTTCAGTCCCAACAAGAGAACAGGTTTTTTAATTAGTGGCTAAGCATGAAAAGCAATATTGTTGGGGAGTTCACCCAAGGACACCCACACCTGATGGTGGATCACTTTTCCCTAAAACTGATCTGCCTTTTCAGTTTGATATGTTATCATCAGTGGTTAAAAAGTGAATCGAATCTGATTTCCCAAAGAGACTTTCTAAAAAAGAGCCACACAGCTTTTCTCTAGGGCCTCTTGGGTGCTTAAAAATTTCAATATCAAGAAATGAAAGCATATTCTTAAGATTCTTTTGAGAGAATGCATAAGAATTCCTCAAAGAAGTCGTCCAATCACTCTTAACATAAACAACAGAAAGAAAAACTACGGATGCGAAGCAAGATATAAAACAGTGACTTAAAAATAAAACAGTGACTTAAGATGTTTCAGTTATAAGGAGGAGAGAAGGGACAGACATTTCAATACATGAGAAATATGTTAGTCTTTGGAGAGGTATACCACCCCCAGTAAACCACACCTTCCTGTATGTACACCCTTAGGTGGTCCCTTCTCCCCTGGGCTGGTTCTGTGACCTTCTCTGGACCAACAAGAGGCAGCAACAGTGGTGCTGAGTGATTCTGAGGCTAAGTCATAAGCTTGGAACTTCCTTCCATTTAGGTGTCTTGGAATGTCTAAGGAAAGACGGCTACCACGTAAGAAGTGCAACTACTCTGAACCCCCTAGACTATGAGGAAGTCCGAGGTAACCACGTAGAGAGGCTGCGTGGCACACAGAGACACAGAGGGAGAAGGAAGGAGGGAGGGAAGAGCCCAGTCAGTCCCCAGCCACCTCAGCTGAGCACTAGACATGGTATGAAGATGCCATCTTGGATGTCCAACCCACTGGAGCCTCGGGATGACCCCAACCCCAGTGACCACCTGACTGCAACTGCATGAGAGACCCTGAGGGGGGGGCCACCCAGTTCATCCTAGTCTTTTCACCAGACCGTGAGAGATGATAACAGTACCTTGCTGTTTGAAGCCACTAAGTTTTGGGTGATTTGTTACACGGTCAGAGGCAACTGACACAAGATGAGAAGGGAGGGTAAGAGAGGAAGAGAGAAGGAGAGTCTGACCTTGCCAGGAAGGGGAGAAACTGCACGCAGTTCTTAAGGAGGAGGGATTTTGAAATCCTGGGAGGCAGTGTGTGTGACTAAGGAAGGATCCTGGCAGCTGCTCACAGACAGATGTGAATAGATAAAGAATCTAAAAATGAGAAAGTGGAAGCATAGTTCAAAGCCTTCCATTTTATTACCGTGCGAATTAGAACTGGTTGCCTTATATGTACATTTCCCCAATTCTCCTCTGGTCGGTCGTGAAGCACTCCACTTCCTCCTGCTTTTCCTTAATCCTTCCTGGAGGAGAGGCGTGGTCTCCTTGCTGCCCACCTCGTTACAAGCTCTCCCCCCTAAACTCTTCATTGTTGCCTGCACCTCTCCTCGTGCCTCTTAGCTCAAAGCTACACCATCTTCCTCACTCTTCCCAGGAGACCTCAGCTACTGGTCATTGGAGTTTGCTTGGAATGCCTCCTCTCTCCCCAGATCTTCTGCCCACAATTAAAGTTACACAGTGCTTTTGCTAATGTCTCATAGGGATACAGGAAATAAGTACAATTAGGTCACTGCCTACATGTGCGTTTGAAGACCACCACCGTAAAACGGCAATGGTTCCAATGAGCTTAGCATTTCCCCTTTGAGCTCTGTGACCTGGGCTCCTTAAACATCAGACAGTTCAAGAAAAATGAGAGGGGGCTGAGGTGGGGATCCAGCGCTCAGTACCTATTTTGTAGCCCCTGCATCTAGCTTCTCAAAGATGGTGCCGTGTGTGGAATAGGTAGTAGCGAGGTACTGGCCAAGAGTGTGGACGAAGTGTGAAGCTGACAACACGGTTTTGAAATCCAGCTCCCCCTTATCTTACTCAGGTGATAACGAGCAAGATACCAGCCAAAGTTTCAGTTACCAGTTAAATGGGAATAACAACATTTCTGAGGATTAAGTGAGACAGCCTGTACAAGACAGTGAGTGAGAGAGGAAGGGCTCAGCAAATGGTAGTTGGAAGCATCGTTAGCGGTATTTGACAATCCAGCTTGTCTGAGCTGAGAATATGTCTTTGCTGCGTTATTCAAATTTACTCACGTCTCTAAATGAGCTTTTTACAGCGGAGGACTTACGTTCTCTGGAAAGGGAGGTGAGTGAAATCACTGTCCTAAGTGTCGTCAGCCCTGGTGTTTGGCCACTGACCACAGAACCGTGTTCTCTGAAGCAACAATTCCTAGAATTTTTTATTTCAAGGACGACTGAAAACATTTTTTTTAATGGTAATGACCTTACACAAGGACATCTACTGTTTCTGTTTTCCTTTTGTAAGGACAATAAAACAAATAAGACAACAAACTGCACCCTTTTAACACTCTGATTTTATTTTTAAAGGTCCTTTTAACACCAAATCAAGTAGGGAGGATGTAATTCAAGGACATATACAATCCTTGAAATTGAATCAATTTCGCTTTATAAAACTCACTCTGTTCTCTCTCTTTGCCTCAGACGATACCAGCTGAAATTTCAGACCAGCACCAGACCTCTCGTCAACAGGTAGGAGCCACAGCCCAAAAAAATAAACGTTACTAGGTTAAGATTATAAATGTAAATTAGGTAGTATTATACATGCAAAAGTATGTATATATATGTAATTTACGGAGGTCATGAAACATAATAACGAAGCACAAATGAGACCAGCACCCAATCTAAAAACTGGAAAGTGAACAATATACCTCCCCGGGGCCATCCCCCACTCCCACCCACAAGGGACCTCGGATCATGAATAATGTCTGGCAGTCCCTTGCCTTTCTTTTATTTATTTATTTATTCTGGGCTTTCGAGACTTTAGTTCCCCGACCAAGGACTGAACCCACGCCCTCGGCAGTGAAAGCATGGAGTCCTAACCACTGGACCGCCAGGGAATTCCCAGTCCCTTGCCTTTGAAAAAGTTTTACTACATATGTATGTATCACTGAATCATAGAGTGTTTAGTTTTTCTTTTTCTCTTAAAGTCTTTCCTTTCAGAGACATGACAGAAGTTTTACAGGCACCCAGGGAAAATCTAGTCATGGCCACAGCTAAGCTTGAAGGCTGCCCAGGCAGGGGGCTGTGCTGCCCATCAGCTGGTGGGGTGCTGAGGTTCTGTGGGAATGGCTGACTAGCAACTTCTCTCCTTCTACCGCGTGTAGATCTATTACAAACACGGGCATTTTCTTAATATGTGCTGGTGGAGATGTGGAGAAAGTAAATCCCCTGTGCGTTGCTGGTAGGGATGGAAGATGGAGCAGCTGCCGTGGAAAACAGTTGAGCGATTTCTCAAAACATCAAACAGAATTACCACACGATCCAGCAAGCCCACTTTTGGGTGTGTGAGAAAAGAATCAAAAGCAGGGACTCAAATATTTGTATACCACGTTCATAGCAGCTTCATTCACAAAAGCCAAAAGATAGGAAGAATCCAACATCTACAATGGATGAATGGATAAACAAAATGTGGTCCATAAATACAATGGAATACTGTTCCGCCATAAAAGTAGAAATTCTGATACATGCTACAACATGGATAAACCTTGAGGACATTTTGTTAAGTGAAATAAGACAGTTACAAAGGGACAAATATCGTACGATTCTACTTGCATGAGGTACACAGAGCAATCAAACTCATAGAGACGGAAAGTAGAATGGTGATCTCCAGGGGCTGGGGGTATGACAAGTTAGTGTTGAATGGGTACTGCGTTGCAGTGAGGGAAGAGGAAAAAGCTCTGGAGAGGATGGAGGTGACTGTCGCACAACAATGTGAACGTACCTGTACCTAAGGTGGTAAATTTTAGGTTATGCATATTTTACCATTGTTAAAAAATTAAAAAATGGACATTTTCTTACACAATCACAATGTATGATCACCCCTCAGTTAAAATAATTCCTCACTGTCCTATACCCGATCCATAATTAAATTTCCTCAAATGCCTCAAAAATTGTCTTTCTACATTGGGTTTGTTGGAATCAGGAGCCCAACAGGGTCCATTCCTTACACCTGAGTCTCTTCTAAACTAGCAAACCAGTGGGTGGTGGGGCTGGTGGTGGTGGGATGAATTGGGAGCTTGGAATTGACATGTATACACTAATATGCATAAAATAGATAACTAATAAGAACCTGCTGTATAGCACAGGGAACTCCACCTTGCTGTACAGTAGAAACTAATACATTATAAAACAACTACACCCACCCCCCAAAAAAAGAGTTGCTTATCCAAAAAATAAAATAAAGAAAGAAAAATAAACCAGCAAACCAGGAATAGGAAGAACTCCATTAACCTGATAAGGAGTCAACATAAAAACGTACACTAACAACAGTCCTAATGGTGATACGTTTGAACCACTTCCTTTAAAACAATGAAGAAGGTGAGGATGCTCATTTCAGTCTTGTGTTGGAATCCAGCTCAGTGCTGCTAAGGTTAAACAATTGGAAAGGACGAGGCACATTACAAACCGTGGACCTAATAAGAAGTTCAGCAAACTGCTTCCCTGTCTCAGTGAGTTGTAACTGCTGTAACAAAAGTACTACAGACTGGGTGGCTTAAACAGCAAACATTTATTCCTCACAGTTCCGGAGGCTGGAAGCAAGAGATGAGAGCGCCAGCAGGACTGGGTCCTTGCTGAGGGCCCTCTTCCCAGTTAGGTCCTCACATAGCCTCCCTTGGTGCATGCTCACAGAGGGAGAGAGTGTATGGGAGCTGGAGTCTCTTTTTCTTATAAGGACACTAATCCCATCCTGGGGCCCCAGCCTCATGACCTCACCTAGACCTATTTATCATCCAAAGACCCCACCTCCTAATACTGTCTCACTGGGGACTAGAGTTTGAACAGTATGAATTTCAGGGACACAAACACGCAGTTCATGACGTTGACCTGAAGGTGTCACGTCATGTGTTCCACCACCCTTCCAATTTATGGTTTGAAATTTTTGCATTCGTTTTTGTAAGTGACCCTGGTGATGGTCTCATACCATCATGTTGTTTGGTTTCAAGTTACACGTGCTCTTGGCATAAGTTGGGAAATGTTCCCTTTCTTTTCAAGAAATGATCTCTTCCTGGAAAGTTTGGCAAACTTATTAGTAACATCTGATCCTGGAATTTCCTTTGGGGAATATTTTTAATTACTCATTCATTTTCCTTTAAACATATAGAAATATTCAAGCTATCTTTTTTTTAAGTCAGCGTGTATTTTCTAAAATTTGTTATTTTGGGTTTAATTCTTTAAATGTATTGCCATAAACTTTTTCAGAGTATTCTCTTATTATTTAATCTCTGCTCTATTTATGTCTTTCTCATTCTAATATTGTTTATTCGTGGATTTCCTTTTTGACTCATCTTACTGAAGGTCACTTTTTCTTTCTCACTACTGCTTAATTTGATCGTGATAAAGATATTTTAATATAGGTATTTTCTGAACATCATTCCACAAAATCCGAATTCTATCAATTAAAGTTGTCTAGAGAAAAATAAAGACACCACCTACTTCAACTGCAAATATAAAAGAAGAAAGAGGGAGGGAAAAGTATGGAACACTCGTGGGATAAACTGGGAGATTGGGATTGACATATATACACTACTATGTATAAAATAGATAACTAAAAAAAAAAAGAATGGAACACTCTCTCTAATACATTTAAGAGTAGTCCATATTCATTACTTTCTCACTAACAGGACTCACTCGGTGGTTAATTCAGTATAGCTCGGTTCAGGGAATTACAGTTGACCCTTGAATAACTCGGGGGTTAATCCGAGTGTGACTTAGAGCTGGCCTTCCACATCCTCAGTTCCTCCAAATCCATGGATTCAACCAACCACGCACTGTGTAGTATGAAGTATTCACTACCGAAAAGTATCCCCATGTAAGTGGACCCACGCAGTTCAAACCCCCGTTGTTCAAGGGTACCTTCATTCCACAATAAATTCTACATTTTCCAAATGCTTAATGCTTCCGCTTATAGACCAAACTTGAAGAAGCTGAAACCCTTTTTTAAAAAAATTACCATTTCATTGATAACTATAAACATTTTTTTTTCATGCTATGGCACAAGCTGATTTCATTTTAGGCAACATAGAAAGTTCTGGCTAGTTTTCCAAGGGTTGTAACAATGGTGGCCTTTTGACTTCTCTGTTGCAAGCTTGCAACCTTAAATAGTGCCAGAGACACTGAGTTCAACTCTCCTACTCACTTTTTTTTTTTTTTTGGCGGTACGCGGGCCTCTCACTGTTGTGGCCTCTCGCGTTGCGACACGCAGGCTCAGCGGCCATGGCTCACGGGCTTAGTTGCTCTGCGGCACGCGGGATCCTCCCGGACTGGGGCTCAAACCCGCGTCCCCTGCATCGGCAGGCGGACTCTCAACCACTACACCACCAGGGAAGCCCTCCTACTCACTTTTTTAACCACAGTGCCATGACCCTTCCCTCCAGGGTTCACCAAATATTCCTAAATATGTGTATTCAAGTTCTATGAGGATCACAAATATCAAGAAGAAGCTATTTTCCTGGCTACCATATGCTCTAAATGACTTTTTAAATCTAAACTTTACTTTTTATTTTAAATAATTATATAGATCTATTAAGTGGTTGCAAAAATAGGACAGATTTTTTTTTTTAAAAAAGCAGAGAGGTCCCATGTAATATCTTGTATAACTAAGAACAATAACAAAACCAAGAAACTGACACTGGCATTAATACCTTAGCAAGACTACAGACCCTCTCTCTGATTTCACCAGCTTTGTTTTTTTTTTAATTGGGGTACAGTTGTTTTACAATGTTGTGTTAGTTTCTACTGTACAGCAAAGTGGAGTTCCCTGTCCTATGCAGCAGGTTCTTGTTAGTTATCTGTTTTGTACATATTAGTGTATATATGTCAATCCCAATCTCCCAATTCACCCACCTTCCCCGCTCTACCCGCTTGGTGTCCATACGTTTTTTCCTCTACATCTGTGATTTCACCAGCTTTTACATGCACTTTTTTGGGTATGTATGTATGTCATAACTCTATGACATTTTGTCACATGTATAGATTCCTATAACCACCGCCACAGATCCAGAACAGTCCAGTCCCCATAAAGGAACCCCCAAGGCTGCCCTTTGATTCCCAATGACTTTTAAGACCAGACTCAGTGCATATATTATAAAAAGATTTAGGACCAAAAATTAGCACCTACATACCATCATTAGTAGCAAGCAAGTCATTTTTTATTTTGAAAACCTCATTTTAGAACTTTTTTCCCGACCCCAACAGGTGTTAACATCACTTTAGGCTGGGAAGAAGTTCAGTCGCTTCAACCACGCATGTCTTACAGTGGAAACAAGGCACAGACCTCAGCTAACACGAGGGAGTGCACTCGGGCTCCTAATAAACATGTGTCACCAGGAAAGACTGAAGCTGAACAGGGGCAGCCTTGACAGAGTCCCATGGATAGCAAATAACCACCACTTTGCCTCCTTCTAGGGACGGCTATAAAGAAGCAATCAGATTACATTTAGCAAACATCAGCATACATAACGTGCATTTTCTCACAAATAAATTGAACATCTTCAGTCAAAACAGACAAATGGGACAGCCCAAAGAGAAAAATCAACTCTCCCACACCTCTGGTTTCAGCGGCACAGCAATACGGAGCGGGCAGACTGTCCTCACTGTGACGGAGAGGAGAAATGTAAGCCTGTGTTCATTATACCAGACTCATCATTTCTTTTTGTATGATCTGGTTTCTCGGGTTGCTCTTATGTCCCTGTGCCTGCTGTGCTGCAGCTTCACTACAATGCCCTGAGCTGTGCGTTTCCTTTTATTTATTGCACTGGGGTGACACTGGACTTCATACGTCTACGGCTGCCTATCTCCCATCGGTTCTGAGAAAGTCTTAGCCACTAGCTCATCGATAGTGGTCTCTCCTGACTTAACTTCAGTTTCCTCTGAGATGAAAGTTAGATGGATATTATATTAGACCTTCTCATTCTAATTTCTGCCTCTCTTAAGTGCATGTTTACATCACTTACCTCCTCGTACGTGGGCTGAACCACCTCTCTAGACCCGTCTACAAGTTCACCAATTCTCTCTTTGGTATTTAATGTACAGTTTAAGGCATGTATTAGTTTGTCATTTAAATTTTTTTCCAATAGCTTTCTTTGTTGTTATAGCTGCTCTGTGGTCTACTTGGTCATTTTCCATTGTTCTGTATCACTATTACGTATTATTATACTATTCTTCGTTTTTTTGTATTTCCTACATAGTTGTCTTCCCTTTTCTAACTTGGTGTCTGTTTTCTAATATGTGAAATCCTTGGGGAACTTAATCCACATCGCCCTCCCGTCCCTCTGATGACTTTCCTTTTGCTGGTTTTATCTCCTTGGGTGACTGGAAATTTGTAGGTAATTTTTGATGGAAATTCATCCTAAATGTTTAAACTGGTGTTGCTTTTCTTTAAAAGAAAAAAAAAAAAAAGTACATTTGCTTCTGAGAGGACTACAAAGCTGGAATCAGGGA
Organism: Monodon monoceros; assembly: GCF_005190385.1. Lineage (NCBI taxonomy): Eukaryota > Metazoa > Chordata > Mammalia > Artiodactyla > Monodontidae > Monodon > Monodon monoceros. The sequence continues at coordinate 6,485,627 of NW_021703780.1, read as the reverse complement.
TCTCTTCTGGAAGCTTGGAGGGCCCTGGCTTCACGGGGGACCCCTCCAGGACCGCTCTCCCACCTTGGCCTGGGCCCTGAGCTGGTCTCGTGATCTGAGTGGTGTTGGTATTTGCACTTGTGGACACCGGCTTTTATGTTTGTTTGCTCACAGTAACAACCTCAAGGGAGCCCTCCAAGATGTCTCGGAGTCCCTGACATTCCTGACGGAGACATATTTGCCTCTGTTTATCCTGGACCTAGTCATCTTTTAGCAGAAGGGCCTGATGGATTATCTAGCTTGCAACACTTCCAGAATTTGGGGCCTTTATCTTCTGTGTTTGGAAAATAACATTTGGGACACATTCCTCTCCACTCCGAACGATGTTATAAAAGCCGCCTAATGTTTGAAGAGTCTACCAGCACCGCCACAGACATCGTGTCATCTGTTTCTCTGAACAGTCCCAGCAGGCAGGCAGAGCAAACAAGATCACCACGGTATCAACAGGACTCTGAGGCCAAAGGCAGTGAAGGGGCTTCCCTAAGCTGCTCACTTTTATGATTTCTGCTAGGATTTTATGCTGATGCCTCCCACCTGGCATCTCCAGCCACTGCTCTCCCTTAAGGAATGTGTTTGTCTTACTGCTGGGTGCACGTCATCATCCAGATGCCCCTGGTCCCCTGGAAGCCCCAACACACACGAGAGGAAACTCATCCATCCCCCAACTGAGCTGCCCTGTAGTTTCACCTCTGTCCACCTGGCCAGGCCCAGCTGGCCGATCAGTCCCCGGCTTGTGTGGATTTCACCTTCTAGAAACGTGTTGTAGCCACGAGTAGCGAGTTAAGTGTAAAGTGGTTAAAGTGAAAAGTGCAGTTCCTCTGTCACACCAGCCACGTTGAAAGTGTTCAGTGGGGGGCTTCCCTGGTGGCGCAGTGGTTAAGAATCCACCTGCCAATGCAAGGGACGTGGGTTCAAGCCCTGGTCCGGGAAGATCCCACATGCCGCAGAGCCACAAAGGCCGTGCACCACAACTACTGAAGCCTGCGCTCTAGAGCCTGCGAGCCACAACTACTGAGCCCACGTGCCACAACTACTGAAGCCCGCACGCCTAGAGCTCGGCTCCGCAACAAGAGAAGCCATCGCAATGAGAAGCCTGTGCACCACGACGAAGAGTAGCCCCTGCTCGCCGCAACTAGGGAAAGCCTGCGTGCAGCAACAAAGACCCAACGCAGCCAGACATAAGTAAATAAATTTATAAAAATAAATAAATAATTTTAGAAGTGTTCAGTGGCCCCATGCAGCTGGTGGATGCTGTACCAGAAAGCAGGTCAGGGAACACTCCCGTCGTCACAGCAAGTTCTCCTGGACGGCACTGCTCTAAGGGTCTCTCTGACCCACCCGTTCTGCTCCCTCCACTCCCACTGCCCCTGCGCAGCCTGTCCCGCTGCCCTCACTTCTGCCCCTTGTCCATCTATCCCCACACCGCAGCTCGTACCACAGTCACACCCCGACCTACCTTGCGGCGTGCCTGCCTAGAGCCTTCAATCCCGACCCCCCAACCGCCTTCCCGTCCCGCCCCTCACCTTCCCCTGCCTCAGCTCTTCTCTTAGGAGGGATTAAACTGCTCTGTTTTTCTGACCACACTCCCCAGAACCTCATGCCTTTGCCTTACTTATACAATCGCCTTGCCCTTTCAAAGATCTTTCAGATGAATGATAAAGAAGATGTGGTGCATATGTATACACACACACACACACACACACACACACACGCACACACACGATGGAATATTACTCAGCCATAAAAAAGAATGAAAACTGGCCATTTGCAACAGTATGGATGGACTTGGAGGGCATTATGTTTAGTGAAATAAGTCAGACGAAGAAACACAAATACTGCATGTTTTCACTTATATGTGGAATCTGAAAAATAAGATGAATGAAGACAACAAAACAGAAACAGACTCACTGATATAGAGAACAAACTAGTGGTTACCAGTGGGGAGAGGGGTGGTGGGAAGGGCAAGACAGGGGTAGGGGATTAAGAGGTACAAACTACTATGCAATAAAATAAGCTACAAGGATATATTGTACAGCACAGGGAATAGAGCCAATATCTTATAATAACTTTAAATGGAGTATAATCTACAAAAACATTGAATCACTATACTGCATACCTGCAACTAATATGAAATTGTAAATCAACAATACTTGAATTATAAAAAAAAGATCCTTCCCTCCCTCACCTCCAGGATGAAGACTTTACTTACAGGCCCCCAATTTTGAAAATGCTTTGGTGCTCCTATGTAATGCTAAATAAAGACAATTTATTAAAGCCAAAAACTAAGGGGAGGTAAATCAAAGTTCTTATCTCCTCTGTAATTACTAATGCTTTGGTGAAAAATATCAAACTCTTTTTAAAAAATGTGTTTCCACTCAGTTTTAAGTGTTTCTCTTTTGCTAGAACTAAAACCATTACCTGCAATACTTCATGGGCAATCGGCACGATTTTAAATCTTCAAGGCTGAATTCCGGGAAGCCTTCCTTAACTGCCGTCCTTCTCCACCCTACCCCCATCCCCACTGGTCTGGGGACCCTCACTCTAAGTTCCCATAACGTCCCATGGAAATTGTACCCCGACCTTATACTAAGATGGCCAGCTGCTCATGTGGCTGCCACCCTCCCCTGCTAGACCATAGGCCTCTCAAAAGCAGGGTCCATGACAGGTTCGCCTTCGTACCCCCAGGAGGGCTCAGAGAATGAACGCAGAAGCCAGGACTGATGCCTGCCCCGTGCCCTTTCCTGGGCACCACAGTGTCCCCAGCAGGCAAAGGGAGCCAGAACAAACTCAGGCTTTGCACTCTAGCCTCCGCTATCTTTCCTCAAGCCCCAGGGCCATCCCCCAGAGCACAGCGAAACCAGGGGACCGACTGCACACATCTTTCCAGCTTTGTTTTTTGAAGCCACAACACTCCGGGCCCAGAACACCAATTTTCACATTGCTTTGCACTCAGCGTTCAGGATGCCAACTCCAAGCATTTTAAATGGTAAAGGGCAGAGGAAAGAAATTAATCAGCTCAAAATACTTCAATAATACTCAAGCCATATCACAAGGTCACCATGCACAAGACAGAATGGATTTTTAATCTCATCCTGAATTCACAGAAACAGACCTCTGACATTCTCCCTCCCTTTCATTCTTCTTTTTTTTTAATTGAAGTGAAATTTACATAATAAAACGAACCATTTTAAGGTGAACAATTCAGGGGCGTTTAGTACATTCACAGTGTCGTGCACAACGACCCCTATCTGGTGCCAAAACATTTTCATCACCCTGAAAGAAAACCCATGCCCGTTAAGCAGTAAGCTCCCCATAAGCTCCCCATCCCCTCTCCTCCACGTCCTGGCAACCAGCAATCTTTGCCCTACCTCTATGCATTTGCATATTTTAGATATTTCATATGAATGGAGTCATACAGTCCTTTGTGACTTGCTTCTTTCACTTAGCATAATGTCTTCAAGGTTCATCAGTAGTGTTAGCAGGTATCAGTACTTCATTCTTTCTTTTTTTTTTATTTTTTTTTTTGCGGTACGCGGGCCTCTCACTGTTGTGGCCTCTCCTGTTGTGGAGCACAGGCTCCGGACGCGCAGGCTCAGCGGCCACGGCTCACGGGCCCAGCCGCTCCGCGGCATGTGGGATCTTCCCGGACCGGGGCACGAATCCGTGTCCCCTGCATCGGCAGGCGGACTCTCAACCACTGCGCCACCAGGGAAGCCCACTTCATTCTTTTTTGTGGCTGTATAATATTCCATTGTATGTACACACCACATTGTGTCTACCCATTCATCCATCGGTGGACAGTTGGACGCTTTCCACCTTTTGGCTGCTATGAATAGTGCTTGTAAGAAGGTGCATGCGCATGTATTTGAGTGCCTGTTTTCTATTATAATACCTCTTTCATTCTCTTTTGTTCTTCTTCTTTTTCTTAAGTAAAATTTATTTTATTTATTTTATTTTTGGAAGCATCGGTTCTTCATTGCTGTGCACGGGCTTTCTCTAGTTGCGGCGAGCAGGGGCTACTCTTTGTTGCAGTGCGCAGGCTTCTCACTGCGGTGGCTTCTCTCGTTGCATGACACTGGTTCTAGGCGTGCAGCTTCAGTAGTTGTGGTGTGTGGGCTCAGTCGTTGTGGCGTGCAGGCTTCAGTAGTTGTGGTGTGTGTGCTCAGTAGTTGTGGCGTGCAGGCTCAGTCGTTGTGGCTCGTGGGCCCCAGTAGTTGTGGCTCGTGGGCTCAGTGGTTGTGGCACATGGGCTTAGTTGCTCCGCGGCATGTGGGATCTTCCCGGACCAGGGCTCGAACCTGTGTCCCCCGCACTGGCAGGCAGATTCTTCAGTGCTGCGCCACCGGGGAAGCCCTCTCTTGTTCTTCCTCTTCATCTCTCCTTCTCAGCCACAACTTCCCCAGAGTTCATGCTGGAGCCACTAACAACGCTCTATTAGAATTTAAACACAGCCTGTCCCCAAAAGCAGGGCGATTAGCTAAAGCCCCTCCTCAGGACCAAGCCGGGCAGGACCTCTGAGCAGAGAGAGGCTGGAGAGTCACTGAGTGTTGAGTGAACATGCCCAGCACCGTCTCTGGCGCATAGCAGGTTCACAGTAAATGTTTGTTGACTCTGATTACAAAGGAGGTTAATTCAGAGGAGTTACAGGAGGGACCATGAGAAGGAAAAGTAGATGCACAGACCAAGCAAGAGTCAAGAGAAGCAAAGGGCACCTCAGAGATCAGCAAAGTGGGAAGGGTAACAAGAGACTGAAAATCAAGCTCTGCTGAGAGAGGCACCTTCTCACCAGAAGACATCCCGGGCAAGATGAAAAGGGAGGGACCCTTATCAAACGGCTATCGTTTCCTTTTTTGAAAGTCCGAAGTCTAACATGCAGGAAAGGACACCGGACCAAGAGGTGGGGGCTTCTTTCTAGCCTGTCAGCTGACTGAACTGTTTTCAGTCTCTTGCCACATCTACAGGGTGGCCTTAAATCTGCAAACAAAGATAATATTACTTTATCAGGTACTAGAACAGAATATCAGTAACCCACTTAGCAAGGGGTACTAGGCCTGTGTTTACCGATTTGGTGACCACCCTCCACAGGTGAAGTAACTTCCATCCATGAGGCAGAGAGAATTCAGACCCCGTGCATCAACACGCTCAGGCAATGCCCGGCAGGGCTATAAAGTACTGGACAATGCATCCTTTTTATTAAGATCACGCCCATCAGGGGTTTTCTTCGCATACACCCTTGCCCGGCCAATAAATCCTACCTCTTCCATCTCCTTTTGCAGAGACCGGGTAAGAGCATGAAACATCCACAAAATGGAAACTCAGTCCTTAAATAGCTGAGAAGTGAACTATGTGGGACTGGTTTCTCTCGCTGGGTGGCAGCTTAAATAAACACGAAATCCTGCCTTTTTCCACAGTGGACTTCTGACCATGACAATGGAGCTATTTGGTTTTGATGAAATGTTCAAGTTTTTAAAGTTAAGAGTAACTGACAGCCCAGCTCCTTGCCCTGGTTCCCAGGGTGACCGGGGTTTCAGATTCCTGGTCAGTTACACCGCATCAGATGACCCGTTATTAGCCGAGGCCCAGTGTCGGACATGCCAAGCACGGGACGTGGGGAGAGGCCTTTCTCATGCTCCCGTCCAAGCCCCGGGTGGCCTGACAGCGGGGGGCTGCAGCACACGACCCAAACCCAAGGGCCACGGAGAAAGAAAACGCATACCGGTACTGAGGGCGAGGGCGAGGGCGAGAACCGCCCCCAGTGTGCTTGCACAGGGGGCAGGGCGTCTTGTCTTGTCACCTTCTGTGTCTGAGCGCCTGGACCCGGGCCAGCACAGAGCAGGGGGCCAGTGTGTATTCGCTGAGTCAGGGAACCACCCACATGGAGGCAATGGGGTCACACCTTCCAGAGCACCGGCCGGCCTGGCCGCAGTGACAGACAGACGCTTGAACATCTCCTGGTCAAGCTAAGCCCTCGGTTCTAAACTCAGATGTGATCATGGCTGTCGTGTTCTAAACAAGATAATGGAAGAGTCCCCCCATTGGGAGGTCCCCGCAGCACGGCCCAGCCATCTGAGCGCAAAACACAGGAGAGGGTTGTTCCTTCCCTTTCAGAGACAAAACCTGGATCGCCATATCCTTGCAAAAACACAACGAAACGCTTCTCTCAGGGCTGCTCTCGGAGAATCTCTTTCCCTTTCTGGGGCACCAAGCTTTCCTGCCCGCCGGTGTGTTTAGCCCTAATTGACTCCAAGTGTTTATCGGCAACACTTCCTACATGAAAATAACACAACAGGTACACCAAGGTTAAGCATTTGAATGTATGATTTGGAAGGAAAAATAAACACAACAGAAAACACCTATAAGAGGCTCCGAAGAGTGGAAAACACAGGGCCTCACTGCTCCCATCTTCCTGTTTCTAAAAAAAATTATCGTGCAACTTCTGAGTGAACTGGCTAATACTGACCTGAACAACGTAATTTCTCAGGCAATTGTATTTATTTATAAGAGTAAAACGGACTCCAACCTACCAAAGTGCTTTTGGGTCCTCAGAGATGATGATCACAGATAATATAAAGTCAGAAAGACAGATATGAGCTGGGAGGTGTTCGAGTGTGACAGATTGGCGGTATGCACTTGTTTGTTTTTTTCGTTTGGTTCTCATTTCCTAACTAACAAGTGGTACAAGGAAAAACATCTTTGGGTTGAGCTAGAAGCTCAGGTCCTTGTCTCCTCTTCCTGGAGCCCCCGTGAAACCGTCACTTTGGAGACACTGCTCTGGGATAATTTCTGTGTCTAACACGGCCTTGTCAATTCACCGCAAGGCTGAGTTTAGGAAAAACCAGGCTGGAGAAGATTCTTATCCAAGCATCTATCTGTGGGAAGGCAGGGGAGGCAGAGGAACAATGCAGTGACAGCCAAATGTTTCTCAGTAACTCTCCCTCCCTCTCCTAATTCAAAACATTATACTTCATTATTGCTGTAGCACCAGAGTACATTCTTTGCTCCGGTGATTCACTTCATTTTCCTGAGAACACAACGGAGAGAGGCTCCCAGTGTAGAGTTACTGATCTGCCTCCAGATTAAGTCCAAGCTAAACTGCTCACTTAACATTTTGTTTTCCCCGAAGCACAGCGGGTCCGCAGGGTGGGGGAAGTCCACAGGGCGGGCAGCTCCCTCGGCCAAGTCACAAGATCTGGGTTCTTTCGGGATCTCAAATCACAGGCTGAGGAGGCCAGCAAGCAGGCTTGGGAGAAGCTGGGCTCCACAAAGAAGTGAGGTGGCCTATAGAGCTAAAGGTAAATCAATGAGGGCACTTGCCTTAGGCGTTCAGATGCACATGGGGCTGTGACTGATTTGGACCAAGTCCAGCCTCACTCGGGCACTGAAATGATCAAAAGTCGTGGTGCACAGGACAAAAAAAGACAGGGGAGAGGAAATGAATAGAAAAGAGGCTGCCTGGGGATCCACAAGGGGCACCCCACATAAGTCAGGCAGCACGCGTTAACAAGGAATCCACCACGCAGCCGTGGAGGGACCAGTCTGGTTCCCATTCAATGGGTGGTTTTGCCCTGGACCCCGCTGTACTCTCAAGGCACGGGGCTGGGGCCCGTGCACAGTGGGTACCACCGGGTGCCGTAGCTTGGTTCACCCACATCGGTCTTCCCCTTGCTGTTTCTCTTCCTGTCTGGCATTGGTAAAAATAAGACAAACCAAGTCCAAAGGAGAGTAAGAATGAGAAAAAGTCATGCGTAATTTTTCAAACTACCTTCGATCATCAGTGCCTTCCCCACAAAACCCGTCACCAAAGCCATCAGTGATCAGTGCAACTCGTGGGCTGGATTTTAGCCCTTCTCTCTTTAGAGCCTTCAAATGCCCCAGGATGGCAGTAAGGAACCCATCACAAAATAAACCATGAACGAAATAACTAGTCCTCAGGTCATTCAAACCCGGGCTGACAAGGGCATTTCCAGAGCCCCTCCAGGTGCGGGACCATCCTGGCCCTCTGAACTCGGCTGCATCCTGACGATGAGAAAGCCACCTGAGAGATAAACACACCAAAGGCCTTCGCCACACGGGAGAGTGAGAAGAACAAGAGAGAGTGACACCTAGGACAGGAAGGGCTGACTTGGCTGCAAGTGATCTGTCAAGTAAGAGAAAAGGAAGCTGTCGCTTTACGGCCCTTTTGAACCGAGAAGGAAGTCCACCCAACTGGGCTTGGAAACAGAGGTAGTCAGTCGGCCCCAATCCTGAGTGTTCTGGAAGGATCCACAGCCACTGTGACGTGGTCTCAACTCAGATACTGGAGTCCACACCATCTCTGAGGCCCCCCTTCATCCTGCTCCTGGCTGGAAAGCCTTATGAGTGGGACCAGGCAGGGCCAAACAGGGAAAAATGGACCATAACTGTGGGTGCGAAGCTACAGAGGAGTTCGGAACGACATTTCTGGTGTCTTCTGGCGAAGGGCCTCCACTTTCCACTTTTCCCATCTCAGTTTCCTCGTCAGCAAAGCAATGGAAATGCCAACACTAATCCCACCTGAAAGTGAGGTGTGACTGACCACCAGTACCCAAAAGAGAATGGAAACATACACGCTCCTGAAAAAGCCAACACTCCATATTCACCTAAAAAATAAGTCACTAAATTCAACTAAGTATTTACCGAACATCTATCATCTACAAGCCATGCTAATAAGCCTCTGGGATTATCAGAGCATCCTCTATAGAGTTCGCATTTGCGCACGAGTAATTTTAAAGGTCATTAACGGGCTTTTAAGGATATTACCGGTACTAAGTGACATGTTTAATTGGATATTCCGGTAAAGCTCCCCCATCCCCCTCCACGTCCTTGGAATAAATTAAAAGATTACACAACAGTAACGTACTAACCCCTCCCCCTCTATTGTGTTCCAGTCAGAAAGGATCAATAAATGTCTATGGTCAAAGTGGGTTTGACAGAGGGAGAAAGGGGGTCTTGTAGCAGCCATATCACTTCTTAGAAGACTCACAATGGCCATGGGGAGAAGAGCCCAGCCAGAGGAAGACCACTGCTAGTCACTGACCCTTGCTCAGAATGTTCTGGAAAGAATGCCAGGATGGGGCGTGTCACTCAGGAAGTCTGGACCTGCCATCAGTCAACGACGACATCATTACATCCCTTCCTGAATTCTTCCTCTGAGCTTAGAGCCCTCCTTGACCCCCCTCTTTCTCTCACAGCCTCCTCCCCAATTCCAGCCAATCCTGCCTGCTCCATCTTCAAAACTGACCCGAATCCAGCTGCTCCCCAGCTCTCCAGCTGCCGTCTGTTATCTAAAGTACTGCATTAGGCCCCCACCATGTGTTTCTGGTTCTACTTTGCCCCTACGGCCTATTCTCCACACAGTGGCCACAATGACGTTTTTAAAACATAATTCAGATGTCATCCCCAGTATATAACTCCCTAATGCCCTCTCTCTAGAAGCTAGAATACAATTCAAAATCCTTAAGGTGGTACACAAAGCCCACCCTGATTCAGGCTCTGGCTTGCTCTCTGACCTCACTTCATACCCTTGAAAGCGTTTTTCAATAGGGCAATTCCGCGAACACGCCAAGCGTGCACCTGCCACAGGATCTTTGCACGTGCTGCTTCTTCAGCAGTAAGATGCCCTTACTCCTGAGAGCCCTACAGCTCACCCTCTCACTTCCCGTGTCTACAGGCTCAAATGCCATCTTCTTGGAGAGGCCTTTCCTGACCACCTAACTGCACCTCTGGTTACTCCCCATCCCTGTTGGTTAGGTCTCCACAGCATTTGTCACCACCGGGCATTCTACTGAATTTATTAACTTACTTGTCTGTCGTCTTCTCTAGAATGCATGTTCCATGAGCGCCAGAAGTCTGTTGTGCATTTTTATATCCCGTGTGCCTAGAACGGGGCATGGCATGTGGTTGACAGCCAATGATCCTTTTGAATGAATGAGTAACCTCCTTGATTTTATTTTCTTCATTGGCAAAAGGGAGGTAATAGTAACTCATCTGCTTCGCAGAACTGTTCAATACTTAATGTGGAAGCATTTTGCAAAGTATAAAGTGCAAAATTCTCTAAGTGAAAGGTATTATTTCTATTCACCCACTGGCCTGGGGACAAAGCAGAGCCAGTAACTCAATCAGCATCACCTACAAGTGAGCTGCGCAGGTATTCAGGAAAACATAGTTTTGGACATGCAGTGGTGGTAACTGCAATCCCTCAACTGAAAAACCTGTTCCATGCAAAAAAAAAAAAAAAGAGAGAGAGAGAAAAAAAAAATCAGGGAGAATGTAAGATAGAAAAATGTAGGGTACTGAGTATTACAGAAAATGTGCTGTAATATTTGAATTACATATTCACAAACTTTAAAATGAATCAATACCAGAAAAAAGGAGGAGGTATATTCACTGGGACAAACACACACAGCACGGATCCCGCTGTAGCGCTGGCAGGCCCGCCGCTGTTTCCACAACTAAATGGCCTGGAGGAACCAGTTGCTATGGCTTAAGACCCCAGCACATCAAAAGCCTGAAGGCGGCCCTGACGACTTCTGTCACTCAGGCTTTGGAAAGTCACACCACTCCTTTGGTAATCTGTACCATTTTGTCCCGCTGCTCCCGGAGAAGTGGTAAACAATTAGGAGGGAGCATCTAACAGAGGGTGAGAAAAAGGAGTGCCTAGGGGTTGACAGCACAGTAAGAAGAGGGAGGGGTGGGCCTGAAGGGTAGCAAGAGGCCGTTTCCACACCCACCCCCAGGACGAAAATAAAACCCACAGAAATAGGTCAGCAAAGCAGCTCCGGGCTGCGATCTGGTGCGAGATGAGGCTCACGAACAGGGCTCAAGGGGGCGGGAGGTGATGCGGGGAGAAGGGACTCGTTCACACGGAGCAAACCCTGCACAGAGAAGGCAGAGAAAGGAAAGTATCCCCCCCCCCCATCAAATGCCAGGGTCCACGGTCAGGACACCACGCAGTCAGTCCTTGGCTGCACAGGGAGGACGGAGCATATGCAGGGTTGAAATCATAACCTTAAGGCCTGTGTCAGTTAAATCCCATTCGCAGCAGCACTTCCTCCTCAGATTCCACGTGGCCCAAGTCCCTCTTAGATCCCTTTCTAACATCCCTAGTGTCGAATATTCTTAGAAAGTAGGGAATGTCTTTCTTAAATAAAAATATATTAAATATTGGCTGTGCGCTAGACAGTTTGCTAAGTGATGGACACACACTGTCCTACCTAAGCTGCATGAAGCCTGAGTATAGCCGTCACTGTCACTCCATCACTGCCCATTTGGGAAGACGGACTCTCATAGGGGCAAGGAACCTGCTCAAGGTCACATGAGTGACAAGGGCAGCACTGAGACCTGGCTCCAAAACTCATGCCATATCCTTACCCTGCAGCTACAGGTCCTACGAGAGAGATTCTGGGAGCACAGGTGGCCTAAGAGCTGCCCCAAGGCTTGGAAGTCTTGACGGGCACATGTGAGAACCCTAGACGTAACCCTGAGTCCCCCCGCTCAGACTAGGTGAAGCCAGCCCTCAGGTGGGGACGGGAAAGTCAGAGCCCGGGGCCCCAAAGCTCTAAATCTTGGCTCCAATAGCCAGCCCCTGAGGGATGAGCAAAGCAGAGCCTCCAAGATGCCTGGGGCTCCCGTTCAGCTCAAGAAGGTTGAGGTTTCGCTGCAATAAAGGGCCACCTGGGGGCACAGCCCACGACAGGCAGGAGGACGTTCTCGGGGAGAAAGGGGCCTGAGGAAAGTACAAGATGAAGCAGGAAGAATTTCAGGTCTAGAGAAAGGGCTGCGCCCTTCCCCTGGGCCAAGCTCACCTGCCTCAGGGGATAAGTGGACAGCCCTTCACCCGCCCCCCTCTTCAGGAGCGCAGGTACTGAAGGTGGTGACAGTGACTAGGCCACAAAGCACTCAGAGCTAGAAAAGCTCCTGGACACGGCTCGTTCGGGTGGGGAGAGGGGAAGGGGCCACACGAGGCAAAAAGAGCAGAAGTGTGCAGGCATCAGCAAGTCCTGAGACCCAAAGGGAACACTTTCCTGAGAGCATCTGAGCTTCCCAGCGCCTCACACACCCACCACGGTTTGAATTTATTGTCTAGAGGTAAGAGCTTTAATCCTGCATAGAGAACAATACAATGCCCAAAGCGATCTTAGGAAAGAAAAAGAAACTGCATTGCATATTTGAAAGTTGCTAAGAGCTCTTAAAAGTTCTCATCACAAGGAAGAAAACTTGTAACTATGTATGCGGATGAATGTTAACCAGACTTACTGTGACGATCACGATCACTTCGCAGTATATACAAATACTGAATCATTATATTGTACACCTGAAACTAACGTAACATTCTATATCAACTATATCTCAATTTTTTAAAATTTTTAAAAGAACAAACCTTTACAGTGTATCTATTTACTAAATTGTATGTCATTTGTAGCACACATACATATTAAAATGTACATTCATACACTTTTTAAAAGACTGAAAGGATATACAATAAAATTCTAGTTAGCAGCGATGATAGAAAGATTATGGATAATTTCTATTTATTTTTGGTTATTTCTATTTTATAAATTACTCACAATGTAGTCTATTTACAATAAAAATCCATTGCATTATTTAAAATAAAAACGATTTTTAAGTACATCACTTAAGTGGACCCCAAAAGCCCCTAATTTCACCAGCCTCTTAACTTTATCTCCCAAAGAAGTTGTTAAATATTCTCAGATGTCTAGAAACATAGTTGGGATGCCTCTTTTCCATCTGATTAAAAAAATTACTCACTGTAGGCCAATTTATGGTAACTCTACTACAAAAAATGCAACTTATGCTTCTGGTTGAAAATCACAGCATTACCTCAACTTCAGCTGGAAGATAGAGAAACAACATTTAGGATTGAAAGACTGAGTTTTAGAAGAAAATTGTAATTGGAAAAAAGAAATTAAATACAACTAAAAAGAATTCCCAGAAAGGATTCTCGGTTCCCATGGAGGGGCTTATTGTGGTCTAGTATCATTGCTGAGACCTTCCAGGTAGGGCCTAGGAAGTTCCCTAGTCCTTCCCGTTCTCCCTTCTCTCATCCTGCTTTCCCCTTTCACATCTCTCACTGCCTACTTATTTGCCAAGTTCAAACAATTGCTAGATCTCCAGACCTGGGAGTAAAATATGCTGTCGTCAGGCATGCAACCCCTAAACGTTAGCACATAAGCTGACCTGGATGAGCTCCAGCCAGCCAACTGCAAGCGATAAGACAGACAAAGAAACAGGTGTGCAACATGCCCTGTCCACTCGGGTTTGAAGTTCCTCTGGATCATTTTCACCAGCTGGATCTTAAAGATGAATCTATAAATAAGAGGTACACTGACTCACCATGCTGGTTTGCCCAAGACTGATGGGTTTTCTAGGACACGGGCCTTATAGTGCTCAAACCGGGATAGGCCCAGGCAAACCAGGACGAGTTGGTCACAGTACTGCCATAGGACATCTATGCCGATAATACCTCAGACTCTAGAAGTTACCTGGTTTAGAGATCACACGTATGTGCACATGGGCACACACCTCTCAGTCACCCATGTACCCACACCCGCACAGTCACATACACATGCCTGCGTACATCTCACACCAGAGCTGGTCCCTTTCTTTCCCTCATTTTCTGCTCCAGCCAATTCTTACAGTTCACCTTGTCATTATAAATGATGTTTCTCCCTCTGATTACTCATGTCCTCATGTGTTTCCCTGGTTAGACATGGGATACTTCTCTCTGAAACCTGAAAAGCATATCTTGCCAATTTCATGTGTTTATGTATATTTTTTTAATTTTTATTTTTTTTAATTTTGCGGTACGCGGGCCTCTCACCGCTGTGGCCTCTCCCGACGCGGAGCAGAGGCTCCGGACGCGCAGGCTCAGCGGCCATGGCTCACGGGCCCAGCCGCTCCACGGCACGTGGGATCCTCCCAGACTGGGGCACGAACCCGCATCCCCTGCATCGGCAGGCGGACCCTCAACCACTGCACCACCAGGGAAGCCCTATGTATTTTTTTTTTAATAAAATGCAAGCATCAGCTCATTAAAAGGATCTCCTTTCCCCAGACTGTGATGGGCTTTTCCTTTTTTCGATATTATCAACATGTCTGCACATGACCTCTGACCCAGGGGGACCCTGACAATTGTATGTGACGTGATCCTGAAGATCACGAGCAGCTCTATCCCCTTTTCACTTTGAAAACAAAGGGCTATGGAGCCAGATTCCAGGACCCCAAGCCCTGGACGGTGCAGCCTTGTTTGAGGAGAGGAAAATCAGGGCCCTGGCTCCATGTGACTGTGACCACGCCAGCCGGGAGCACTTCCCTTTGGGGCTTGTTTGTGACTAGTGTTTAATCGCAGACAGTGTCCACAAGAAAGGAAACCTCAAAAAGTACCAGGCCACAGTGCAAATCACTCCAGTTGTCAACAATGTACAACTCACATAGAGATGTCAGTTACCACCCACAGCTGCTGGCAAGTTTGGGGTAAAAAAACTCCCCAAATCAGAACTAGAAGTGCTGAAATATTCACAAGTGGTGGTAGTGAGCTAAATAATATGATCCTATGAGGAGTATTAAAGATTCCAAAATCCCTTCTGTTTTAAATCCCCTTCAGTGGAATATAAAACGTCCCCGAAGTATAAACCAAACGTGATGCTGTCTCTCTCGTCTTACATAAAAAAGCAATGTTGAGGAACGCTTTTTTATACTTCCATGTCAGTGAGATTAGCAAAACTGGACCTCTTCCCTGGCTCTAATTTGTATGTATTTGCTTATTTTTGATTTATGCAGCTCTTTGTGCTTTGTAAATTCTGAGAAAAATCAGCAGAACAAAATAGTCTAAGCCACGGATTTGGTCTATTTCATGCTCTGAAAAAATTTCTCCAAGTCCAGAGTCCAATTATAAATGTGTTTAAAAATAAAAGAAAAAGAAAAAACAATGTTTGGGCATGGAGACATGATCTAAATGTATTCACCTGTTGGACCCGTAATGTGATTACCCACAACAGACGGGGACCAGCTGAGTCATGTTGGGCAAACAGCCTGACATTCCGGGCCTCTGTTGCCGCACTTTTCGACCAGATGATAACCAAAGCCCATTCTTTCCAATGCTGCATTTCTATCATGACAGGAGGTGTTGGGGAAAATCTAATATTCGAGTCAGATGAAGCTTCAATAAAATTTTAAGAAACACTTCTAATTCAGTTTTAAAACATAAGGCAGTTTTCTGCCTTAATAAACATACATCATTCTTTAATGACTGAGGCTCCTGCAGAATTATGTTAGCTCCTACTGAGAAATAAGGTCGGAAGAAAGTAATGTTGTCTGGTTGAAAGAATCCTGAAGACACAGCACACACCTCTCTCCCTCACACACGCACAAAATACAAGAATCAAATGAGCTCATTCACACATGTAAGAACATTTTGCAAACTGTCAAGTTCATGGGCAGGGCATTATTTTAAAATAGACTGAATGCTTGCTTGGCCAAGGACCTACCTAGAAGTTGGTTTCTCCAGAGTGATAAAAGTGGGAGCCTAAATCTTTGCTTGCCTTTGTTTTGTTTTGTTTTTTTAACTGCAGTATAGCTGATTTACAATATTGTGTTAGTTTCAGGTGTACAGCAAAGTGATTCAGTCATACATACCTATCGACATATATACGTATATACGCATATATATATATTTTTTCAGATTCTTTTCCCTCATAGATTACAAAATACTGAGTAGAGTTCCCTGTGCTATACAGTAGGTCCTTGTTGGTTATCTATTTTATATATAATAGTGTGTATATGTTAATCCCAAACTCCTAATTTATCCCTCCCCCTCCTGTTTCTGAATTTGTCACTTTCTTTCCTTTAGTAGAGTTCAGAATAATAGATAATCCTGATTAACTGAAGGATCTGTTCATAGTCACTGAAGTATTATCACAATACATAATACCAATCAGCTAATAACCAGTATTAGAAACAGTAGAGGAATCAATTTTTTGCATCCTACAGGATTTTCTCCTGATACCATAGTGGGTTTTCTTTTTTTTTTAACCTAATATATAACCCTATAGGGAAACTGGACATTAAGGGGGGAAAAATAAAGTCAAAAACAAGCACCAGCAAAACAAACAGACTATACTCTGACGTGCTAATGCACTTTGATAAATAGAACCAGTCCAAAGTTTAATTAGTTGGCCTAAAATAGACGTCAGCATACACAGACAATGTAATCTTTCCTAATTAGGAATTTTACTTTGGGCCAGAATCTGAAGTAATATACCAGTGGAAAATGCACGCGTTTTTGTGGTCAGACAGAGATCTGGGTTGAAATTCCAGTACTATCACCTATCAATTAGTGTGACCTTGAAGAGTTATTTGACCTCTGACTTACCTTTAAAATGGGGAGAAATCTACTCTGTGGATTCGGGAGAGGACTCAACTAATGGAAGCAGGTGTCATACAAATGTAAACACCATCCTCTTCCCCCACTTCATCTACTTATTTTTCCATTCTTTTCTTTTAACATACCTGTCAGGAAAACATACACACAAGCCTCTCTAGAAATTTTCCACCTTACTAGTTGATGACTTTGCAACCCCGAGGGCAGGACTTCCGTAGGTCCTCACTGTGGGAAATGTTTAACATAAAAGTCCTCACCCCCCCACCACCCCGGGCAAGTGTCACAGACTCTGACTGCAGCCACTCTGCCAGCAAGCACAGGTTAAGCTACATCGATACACAAATGATTAATAAATGCCCCACCAACCATTTGATTTATGGCCAGAACTACTATTTCTATGCTACTATGTTCTATTTCCTCTTGCTCTATTTTTGGTTAAATGGGTTGTATTAGGAAGTCCAGCAACTGGAGAGACAAAGGAAAATGTTAATGCTAAGCACATCCTTGCTGTGAAATGCTCATTAATTAATTACAATGGGAATGAATTTAGCCATTTTCCTCCATTCTTAAAGACCTCACTATAGTATTTACTTTTTTAAAATTTAGTATTAATTAATGATTCAACTACATGACCCTCCTATGTTCATGTCAACCTTTGAGATGTGTCATTATAATGTGATTTTAACCAAGACTATGGTATTGCTATTACCACTATTAATTCTTAGCAACAAAAACAATAATACCAACTAGTTACTGAATACTTACGTGCCAATCAGTGATAGGCTCTCTACAAACATCTAATTCGTTTTTTGCAACTCCCAATATCATTCTAATTTACTGATGAGAAACTTGCCCAGATTCCCAAAGCTTATCACCGTCAAAGCCAAGATTTCAGGCCACATATTTTTTATCACCACGTCCATGCTCTTAGCATCTCTGCTATTCTGCATGCACAGAGGAGTTGCCACTCACCCAGCATCATCTCCATGCCCATCAATTCATCAGCGTTTTAGTACCACAGCTTCCAGGAAGCACCTGGAGTAAAGGCTGACTGCTTAGTGAAAGAATCCACGGCTGATCCTTTGATTAAATCCCAGGAGTTCTTGGTCTTATCATGAGAGAAAAGACCCCAGAAAGAAAAGAACAAATAATCTCACAATAGGTAACTTAGGTGCTTGGCATCACATAATTTGAATATCTTGAAAGACATTTAAATGAGCTCATTTTATATCCTAAACAGGTTAACCGAGACATGTTTGTTCCTGCCAGCTGAGGACACTAAGGCATCAAGTCGCATCCTTGCTTTAGGGACAGACTGGGCTTCCTGACTCAGACCACTACATGACTCCTCCCAATGGCCTGAGGAAAGAGTGAGAGAGATGTAACTGTGGTTGTTACTGAAGAATCCAGAGATGACAACAAAAGATAAGATTAAGAGGATAGGTGTGCTTTATGCAAAGGGATAAAAAAAATACCTGAAATAAAACTGAAGAACAGGGAGTTCCCTGATGGGCCAGCCGGTGGTTAGGACTCCACGTTTTCACTGCTGGGTTTTCATTCTGAGTCCCCAGGAGAGGGGAGCAGGGAGGGGACCATAGGAGTGAGGAGTTCAATACCTGGTAGGGGAACTAAGATCCCACAAGCCACATGGCACGGCAAAAAAAAAAAAAAAGAAAAAAGAAAAGAAAACAAACCCTGAAGATCAGAAGGTAATGAACAACAGAAAGAAAGAAATGGGGAACACAAGAAATACCATCTTAAGGATGAAAAAGGTTAAGAGTTTTGGCATTTGTCTGTGGCAGGCAAATTCCTAAAATGGACCCCAAGACCTCTTGTCCTAATCCCCAGGACTGAAGACAGGATGAGGTATCACACCCGGATTATATTACCTGGCAAAGGGATTTTGCAGATGTAATTAAGGCTAATAATCAGTTGATTTAAAGTTAATCCAGAACGAGGTTACTATCCACGTGGGCCTGATCCAGTCCCCGGAAAAGTAAAGTTTTCTCCAGCTGGTGGCAGAAGATGAAATCAGAAAAATTCCCGGCATGATGCCATTGCTGGCTCTGAAGAGGAGGGGAAAGACGGCCTGTTGAGACTTCTAGAATCCAGGGCAGTCCTGGCTGACAGTGAGCAAGCAAACGGGGACCGCAGTCTTACAGCCACAAGGAAATAACTTCCTCCCAAAACTTGGACAAGCTTCAAGGTAGAGGCTTCTCCAAGCGTTTTCAGAGAAGAAGCCAGCTTGGCCGATATCTTGATTTCAGCCTTATGAGACTCTAACCAGAGCACCCAGCCAAGCCCTGCAGATTTATGATCTACAGAACAGTGAGCTAACAAGTGGATTTTTTTTTTTTTTTTTTTGCGGTACGCGGGCCTCCCACTGCAGTGGCCTCTCCCGCTGCGGAGCACAGGCTCCGGACGCGCAGGCTCAGCGGCCACGGCTCACGGGCCCAGCCGCTCCGCGGCATGTGGGATCTTCCTGGACCGGGGCACGAACCCGCATCCCCTGCATCGGCAGGCGGACTCTCAACCACTGCGCCACCAGGGAAGCCCTGGATGTTGTTTTAAGCCGCTCAATTTGTGATAATTTGTTATGTAGCAGTAGAAAACTAATATACTGTCTGACTTGGGTTCAAATCTTAGCTCTGTCCTTTCTTCAATTTGTGATCTTGGGCACGTTACTTTAGCTCTTTGTTACCCCATCTGTAAAGGGAGATGATGAAGTACAGCCCAGAAAGTTGGTGGGAGGACTATTAGCTGCCTGGTCCTGGCACCTAGAAACTGACAACGTCTGCTACCTGTGAGGAAGAATCAGAATCAGAATAAACTAGCTACCAGTTGGTGCTACCAGACACGAACAGCTGGGTTTTCATTCTGAGTCCCCAGCTGGCCCAAGAGAGAGGAGCAGGGAGGAGACCACGGGAGTGAGGAGTCGACGTCTGACTATTTATACCTACGACTGCTCACAACTCCAGTGTACAGAATCAAAGGGATTTCAAAGGTAAACTGCAGAGAGATGCTATGGAAAATCCGCAGAATTTGTAATCTATTTTATGTAATGATCTACTTAACACCCGTGTCATTCCAAATGTATTTGAGGTCATCTACAAAAAAAAATCGTACACCGGGATAAAAATGAATAAGCGAGGAAACTGGGGAAATGGAAGGAGAGATACAAACTGCATGGTATTAAGATCTTTTACCCACACTAAGGACTGTGTTTGACCTTCCCAGTAATCACTGAAAACAAGGGTATAAGGACTTACTTTATAGCTAGAATGCATTTTTCATCCAGAGACCAGTTAAATATAATTACCTCTTTCTTCCAGTTTGTAATGGTTTAATTTTTAAAATTTCTGTTGCCTACTATTTACAATAGCCAAGACATGGAAACAACCTAAATGCCCATTGACAGAGGAATGGATAAAGATGCGGTATATATACACAATGGAACATTGCTCAGCCATAAAAAAGAATGAAATGCCATTTGCAGCAACATGGATGGACCTAGAGATTATCATACTAAGTGAAGTAAGTCAGACAGAGAAAGACAAATACCATGATGTCACTTATAGGTGGAATCTAAACTACGACACAAATGAACCTATCTGTGAAACAGAAACAGACTCACAGACATAGAGAACAGACTTGTGGTTGCCGAGAGGGAGGGGGCTGGGGGAGGGATGGAGTGGGAAGTCGGGGTTAGCGGATGGATAGGATGGATAAACGCGGTCCTACCTTAGAGCACAGGGAACTATATTCAATATCCTGTAATAAACCATAATGGAAAAGCATATGAAAAAGAATGTATATATATGTATAACAGAATCACTTCAGCAGAAATTAACACAACAGTGTAAATCAACTATACTTCAATAAAATTTTTAAAAAGAAAATCTAAGAAACTGGAAAAAAATTTCTGTTGCCTATGACTACTGAATTTCAAAACGCATCTGAGGTTCAGGCCAACGTTCGTGAGAACTGGGGTGGGTGGTGTTCTTTCAGCAAATAAAAGGAACCTTTTTCTAAGATTGAAAGTTTCGATACTTGTTATCTGGAACTAATTCACTATGGGTCCTGAGAACAAGTAAACAGATTCCCTTATTTCTTCTCCCCGAAGTCCTTCCATTTTCTCAATCCAATTATAACACAGCTCTATCAAAGTCTATAAAATGTACCAAAGCTTGAGCTAACTCAACCCTAACCCAAAACAACTAAATTGGTGTTGAATTTGGAATCTCAGCCCTTGGTCCACTATCCCCGCCCTGTTTTCCCCACTTGAACACCTGCCTATGTTTACACAGAGCTCTGAGCAGAGGCACTGCCCGGTTCTCTCATAACCATTTGCAGGGCAGTAATTTTCACATATACATTTTTTCCCACTTACTTAGGAATCCCAGTTTAAAAACAAACACCTAAGTATTTGCATCACCAGAGGCTTTTACGGCCAAAGAAAAAATTAGGTGCTTCCATTAACAGAAGTTATCTGTAGAAAGACTTTTCACCTCCGCAGGAGTTTAACTGAAAAGTTTAACGGAGGGCAGAGAGAACCCATGTGAATTTAATAAAGGGGAGGGGGGAAGACGTTAGAGAGACAATGATAAGGCCTGGAATCTATTAGGTCAAATTATACCCTGTGTTACCCTCAGGTGGAAGAACAGAAAAGACTACTACCCTGAACTTGGACCCTATTTCAGAACGCTGAGTACTATATAAACAATGTCTCCTAAGTCACATTGTCTCAGGTAGACGGGGGGTCAGAAAGGGCCCCCTGAAAATGCTTCTCTCTAGGGGATAGACATTTGCCCCAACAGGGGGCCCATCCCCATGGCAACTAGCTATCAGGCCAACAGTTTTGCCTACAAATCAGACCTTCTTCCCAAATATTCTTTTCCCATTCCCTCTTCCACCGCTGACTTCCCCCCTCCTGTCATTTATCCCCAAGCAAGCGTTTCCCACTCCACGACCTGCCATGTACCCTGAATCTTGGCCCCCCCATGGGCCTCCATGCCTGTCTGACTCTGGCTCCAAGAACTGGACCCTGGGGACCCCCAGTTTATGCCCCCTGGGGAGCCAGGAACGCAGGGCATCTGGGTGGTGTCTTGGATTTCTGGGCACAGGAGAGAGTGGGGTGGGAGTGGGGGGCAGTAGATGTGTAGCATCATTGCTACAATAAAGGAGGACCGCGGCCAGGGAGGGTGTTAAGGAGCCTGGAATACAAGGGCAGGTGGGTGTCATCTGAAGAAGACAGCAATCAGTTTACCTATGACCTCTGACACCATTTAGCATGAGCTCCATCATTTACCAGATGGGACTCTTTAGCCACAAAGTGTGAGCTGAACTGAGGTAACTGCACTTTTCAGGCCCTTAACATGGCATTTCCCAATCAGAGGAAAACATAACAACAGCTGGGGGCAGAGAGCGCTCTGTTTCAGACCCAGGGTTTCGAAGCACAGCCCTGGCTGGGTCAGAATCCCAAGCCCAGCAGTTGGAGTCCACACAGTTGCTACCCCCATGGGAACACACCAGAAGCCCGTTTCATCTCAAACGCCCCGTCCCCAAGAGTCACTGCTGGCCAAGGGGTGGCTTCTCTCATACCCTCTGAGATTCCCCTTCTCTCAAGAATATATGTATCTTGACACTTTACACTTTTAGGAAAATACAATGAGCGCTACTATTACATAGAATGAATCCTTCAGAAAATAACCTTCCTAACGGATCCTCTGGTTAATTTTCACACTTTGCAAAAGCTTCCACTTTGCAACCTTCAAGGAAGAAAGATCTCAAGGCAGAAACACCGTGAGCTACACCAGGGCGGCGACTTTCCATTCTGTTTCTTTATTGTGTTAGTCATTGAATGCAGCACTGGGGCTGGAACCAAGTCAGCGCCTCCGGAAGGGTTTGGTGCCAGTCGAGCACCTACCCTGAGGAAGGCAACGCGGCCCCTGGGCTTGGCAATCTCCCCAGCTGCCTCTGGTGCCTTGGGATGTGGCCACTTGAGCTAAGCTCCGTGTTCTCAACTGTACATTAAGGCTAATGAACTGGATCTTTCCGAATACCCCTTGGAGCCTTAGGATGTTCTGTTCCTGTTTTCTGAAACTTTGGGTGTCACACAACTTGAGTAGCACCATTTTATTATAGATGGATAAGATGAGCAACTCAGCATGGAGAAAATGTCTCATTCTTATTCTTCAGTGAGCCAGATAAATGTATATTTTTATCTCCTTTTTTCTATCAATATGTACAGTTAACCAAGAAAGTTAGATATAACTTTGGGAATCCGTAGAGCAGGCAATGGAAATATAGGTCCATATTTTTTTTTAATGGCTTAAAAGATTTAGGCTAACAATGTCTAGCTTTGTCCTAATAAGCAGCCATCAATTATCTGCTCAGTGAACAAACGTATGAATCAGTGACTTCACCACGTACGAGATTTGGGAGAAGTAATACATGTTCATGATCAGATCCCGTTTCCCTTAATTTTGCTGTCTCTGATGTTTTATTCCCTGGAAGACTTCCGAAGCCATTCGGGCCACTTAGGCTAGTTTGCACACAGCCTTTTTCTCAAGCCAAGTGTAGAAGAAATTCAAACACAATCACGCACTGTCTGCCGTTTGGGCTCTAAACCCTAAGATACAACAGAGAGCCTTCACAGTGATAACCGCGTCCATACAGTTCACAGCGTCTGAAGGTCTCCACTGGATGGCGGCGGGTGGGATATAGTCAATGGTCGGGAGCATCTCCTGGATTATGTCCTTTCTGGCCTTTTTCAGAGGAGAAGAGCAGTCAGTCTGCATTTAATTTTTAAACCGTGTTTCATCCCTTTCCACCTCTACACAACCACATGTGGGAAAAAAACCCCTGTTGCTCTTGCTACACGTTCTTTTTCCAGTTCTTCTGGGCTGTTCCTCCATTTCTGCTTAGAACAGCTAATCTTCCCCAAACCAGGGCTGAGTGCAAGAGACACATCTCGCATATCTCTAATCACACAGACAGAAATAAGGCTTGGACACCGTTAACCCCTTGAACAACGAACAGCTTTCTCCTGGCCAGAGACCCAAGGAAGGTCCAGGAAACATATGATATCTATTTCCCACTCATTCCAATGAGTTTAGTACAGGTTGCAAAAAAGCTGCCAGAGAGTTCCATTTAAAGAAACTCAAGCCAGAAATTTTTAAAGGATGAAGGTTTAAGCATTTGCTTTTATATCTGTACCATCATAGACATTCAAAAGGGGTATATTTCTGTACTCTACGCCCATGAGAAGAAACAGGGCCCCTGCCAAAGCAACTTTTTTGTATTTAAAAGAATTAGTTCTAGATTTTCCTATGATCGTAAGTTCTCTGGCGTCTCAAGGCCCAGAAGTGCTTATGGGAAGGGATGGTTCTGATCCCAGTAGCTGGACCTTCGCCTCGTCCGCTCTGTCAAGGTAAATAAAATCTGACAAGTTTTGTGTTTGTTGGAAAGGCAGAGGGGGAGGGGTTTCAGACACCAGCTAGGTCTTTAGACCTCCCATGTCCTAAGAATAAATGCAACGTTGAAAATGGACAATTCAGAACTTGCAGTCTTGAGAAATTAACAGCAGCACAGAAGCTCCAGGCAATTGGTTTTGGCATGTTGGCAGTGGTCCCCCATGTCCCTCAGGAGGCACTGAGCAGCTTCCGGTCAACGAAATGGGGGTTAATTGTTCTACCTGAGAAATGCTTCTCCATTCATCTATCAGCAAATGTTCAGGGGTTTTTTTTGTTTTTTGTTGTTTTTTTTTTTTTTTTTTTGCAGTACGCGGGCCTCTCACCTTTGTGGCCTCTCCCGTCGCGGAGCACAGGCTCCGGGCGTGCAGGCTCAGCGGCCATGCCTCACGGGCCCAGCCGCTCCACGACATGTGGGATCTTCCCGGACCGGGGCACAAACCCGCGTCCCCTGCATCGGCAGGCGGACTCTCAACCACTGCGCCACCAGGGAAGCCCCAAATGATCAGATTTTATAGAAATTTGACTTCTACCAACCAAAAGCATAAGCTGACTTTAATTCTAAGTACAATCCCTTAATACGCACACATAGTTTCTTTTAACATTTAAAACCTTTCAGTTAGTAACACAAAAAAGAACTGGCATCGTTCACAGGCACGGGGGTACAGTAGGGCTGCATTCCGTGCTTGACTTCAAGATGCACTTGGAGTGGGATGGAGGGCCAGGGGAGTCTGCCCTTCTTGGGGTGATCCGAGCTGTCCTCTGCCCTTTGGGACTGCCTCTCCCCAGCTTCCTCTATAGCAAGGCTTCTCAAACGTAACGTGCCTCAGAATTACCTGGAGAGTCGGTTAAAACACCAGTTGCTGGCCCCAACTCTAGAGTTTCTGATTTAGGAGGTCTGGGGAGGGGCCTAAAAGTCGCAGGCCTAACAATTCCCTAGAAGGTGCCGATGGAGCTGATTTGTGGGCCACACTCAGAGAAGCACTGCTCTCTGTGTATGGAAAGGGTGGAGATGGGTCAGGACATATAAGGTTCCTCAGGCACAATTCTCTCCCTCAGCCACAGTCACACAAGGAAAGCATTACGTAAGAGGATGACCCACGGCTTCCTACTCATGAGAGTAAATGGAGAATTGATGATCTGAAGCAAGAGATTAGATGTTTATAGAGTTGTAAATGTTGAAATGGCATGGCAGGGAGACGGTGGCATCCTCTCGCCAGGAAGTTATTAAGACTAGAGGCAACTTTTAGTTCAATGCTATGATTTAAACTGAAGATGGGGGTGTAAACCAATCCTTTCCCATCCCATGATGGGTGAAGTTTTTCTTTTCCTACCTGCCTAGCTACACCAGATTAATCAGCCTCTTGATAAGCCATGAAACTTTAAACTACATTTTTGTTTTAAAAAGTAATCTAATTAAGATGGACTATTAAGTGGAAAAGTAATTTCACTAGGATGTAAAATATTTAGAGTTGTCCAACTCAAAGAAAGAAAAGGATAACGGAGAAAAGGCCTTGGTATCCACGGATTTATTGGTTCCAGGACCCACCTTGGATACCCAAATCCTCTGACGCTCAAGTCCCTTATGTAAAATGGTGTAGTAGTTGCATATAACCTACGCGCATCCTCCTGGAGACTTTAAATCATCTCTAGGTTACTTACACTTATTACAATGTAAATGGTATGTAAAATAGTTGTAAATACACCTAAAGGCTACGTAAATAGTTGCTGTTGTGGCAAATTCAAGGTTTGCTTTTGGGAACCTTCTGAAATTTTTTTTCCCAAATATTTTCGATCCCAGGTTGGTTGACTCCATAGACCCAGAACCTGTGGACACAGAGCGCCGACTATTCTCTATAGGCTCCTTTGATACACTCCCTTTATTCAAATCGCTTTTTTTTTTTCTAGTTGGTAGGCCCAGAAGTAGTATGTGTTCCTCAGAGTCAGAGAAAGTATCAAGAGCCAATGGAACACAGTCGCGCACCCACGAAAGCCATACACTTGCAAGTCAAAAATCTAGGTAGGGAAGAAGTTAAAATTTACACATGAGAAAAGCTACAAACATTTTCAGGATGAGAATGCAAGGGATTATAAAGATGTTTGTCCACAAGGAAATCAGCTGGTTAGCAATCCTAGAAACCGAACGGGAGAGGAGAGAACTTGCAGGTTGCTTACACTTGCTATAATAGGTAAGAACCTTTGTATTCTATTACAAGTTAATCACTAAAGGGATGTTGCCTATAAGCTTAAATTATACATAATGACCCAACTCTCGGAACCCTGACTCCCAGGTCATGAGCATTAAGCTAAAATACCCTTGTTTAGCTCACAGGAAACATCCTGACCAGGCCCACCTGTGAACGACTGCAGGGAGGAAGAAATGAACGCATCCCTTCCGGAGGCTGATGGGAGCCAGGAAATGTTTGACTTTATTCCCTCCCCTTTTAGTATAAAAGAAGCCTAAATTCTAACTCAGGCAAGATGGTTCTTTGGGGCACAAGCCAACCATCTTCTCGGTCTGCTGGCTTTCGGAATAACATCACTATTCCTTGTCCCAAGAACTCATCTCTCGATTACTGGTCTGTCGTGCAGCGAGCGTAACACTGCTAAGTAAGTAACATTGCTAAGAAGAGATCACTACAACAGAAATCGATGTCCCCAAGTTGGGTGGGTAACAATGCCTGTGTCACCATCAGGTGAAGATCCTATGGCCCAGGTGAGAGGGAAAGTCCACAGGGGCTGGGACTCCAGAAAGCGGTGCTCGCCTCCCGCTGCCGGGCCGCTGGGAGCCTGGCACCAAGTGGTTAACTGGACGTGTCGAGCAGGCTTTGCAGAAAATGTGTTCCATGTTAATCTCCTAAAGAGCGTCCAGCCACATTGTTGACCCCACGTCTCAGAAAGCAGCAATGCTCACATGTGGGAGCCTGCATTCTTTCCAAGTGGACACTTCACACTTGAGCAGTAACGAGACGCAATGTGGCTGGAGTTATGTGTCATTCCAGCCAGAGATAAACAGACCCAAATGTGCTGTCCATGAGGACCCCGTTCTGTGTGGGAAGCCTTGCTTGGGACATTTTTCACATCGCAGAGTATTTAAGATTTTAATGGCCTTGTGACTTCTGTGCTAGAATATTTTATGATCTCTGCTGACCCTCAAAATGCTCTTTGCGGGGTTTTCTTTTGCCTTACATGGTCCGACAACAGCTCTTCTAAAACGGAAGAGCTCTTGAACCAAATATTGACACTGTTTGTTTTCCCCAGTCATAGTGAAATATGTGCTCATTGGTTCTCATTCATTCCTGTTCTTTGAAATCCGCCCCTCCCCCCTCCCGCACAGGACTCTAATGGGGTTAGATCTGCTTCCCTTCCAGAGTATGCGATGCATCCACGCAATTAAAATTCCATCCAGCCCGAACCATTAAAATAAGACAGGCTGGACTCAGTTCTTTAAGGGAACTTCGGAGAGAACCACAAAGAATAGTAGCATCTCAGTGTCTCAAATTAAAACGATACACATCTCAGGCTACTTCTTAAGATGACTGCAACTGCGATAAAAAAAAATATGAAGAGCTACAGACCACTTCACATACCTGTATGTCAGTGTGTAGCACTGCAATCCAAAAGATAACATTTATGAACTCCACATCACACACGGTATTGACAACGAGCTCAGGGATGACTCTGGCTCCACTGCACGGATGACAGGTGGAATGACCAAGGAAGCTCTTTGACACGGGACAGACTCAGGGGGGCCCCTGAGCCTTTGGGTCGCTCTCTGTCTGCTAGATCTGACTGACTCTCTAGACTGGGGATGAAAAGTTGAAATGGGCCAAGAAAATTTACAGCAGATCAACAACAGTATAATGTAAATAGGGTTACATTTTGAACAATAAAAGTGCTTCAAATGATAATTTGCCTAAGAGACTCACAGACACAGAGAACAGGCTAGTGGTTGCCGGGGAGCGGGGGGGCGGTGGGGAGGAAGGACTGGGAGTTTGGAATGAGCAGATGCAAACTATTATACATACTATTATACACAGAATGGATAAACAACAAGGTCCTACTGTCTAGCACAGGGAACTATATTCAATATCCTGCGATAAAACATCATGGAAAAGAATATAAAAAAGAATGTATATATGTATAACAGAATCACTTTGCTGTACAGCAGAAATTAACAACATTGTAAGACAGCTATACTTCAATTAAAATAATACTTTTCTTTCTTTGAAAGACTCTATCACTCTGGTGTGACCTGTGAGTGTGTTTACAAGCATCAGGTTGGTGGGGAAAGGGGACAGTGTTTCTGGGTAATGGTTGTTCTTTATACACTAAAAATGAGTCATAGAAAAAGATGGAAGGTATTTTTTAAATCACCCACTCCAGTCATGGAAATCACCTCATTTCAATCAATCCAGTACAGAAGGTTGTCTACACATGTCTAATAAGCGTCCTAAGTACATTCTTTCTCACCCTAACACTGTATATAAAACCTACTAACCAACTCTTTGTGTTTAGAACAGAAGCTGCTTGAAGGAAGGGACACACATTGTTTTTTCTGTGTTTTGTGAACCCAGCATAGTAACTGGCACGCATAAAACACTAGATGTTTGCTGAATGAATGAATGAATTTTCCAGTAATGGGGAAAGAGAAGTCCTCCAGCCTTGCCCACGTGTCTCTGAGATCTAAAATCTTTATTCCCACTGAAGTTCAGGTTGAATGTGAAATTACTAATTTAAATAAAGGCTTTGGAAGAGGCACATGAAAAGATGCTCAACGTCACTAATTATTAGAGAAATGCAAATCAAAACCACAATGAGGTATCAGCTCACACCAGTCAGAATGGCCATCATCAAAAATCTACAAACAATAAATGCTGGAGAGGGTGTGGAGAAAAGGGAACCCTCTCACACTGTTGGTGGGAATGTAAATTGGTACAGCCACTATGGAGAACAGTATGGAGGTTCTTAAAAAACTAAAAATAGTTATCACATTAACCAGCAATCCCACTCCTGGGCATGTATCTGGAGAAAAACATGGTTCAAAAGAATACACGCACCCCAATGTTCACTGCAGCACTGTTTACAATAGCCAAGACATGGAAGCAACCTAAATGCCCCTCAACAGATAAATGGATAAAGAAGATGTGGTGCATATATACAATGGAATGATACTCAGCCATTAAAAAGAATGAATTAATGCCATTTGCAGCAACAGGAATGGACCTGGAGATTATCATACTAAGTGAAGGAAGTCAGACAGAGAAGGACAAATATATATCTCTTGTATGCAGAATCTTAAAAAATGATACAAATGAACTTATTTCCAAAACAGAAAAATAAATAAAGCCCTTGGGTAAAGGGTCCTATAGTCACTGAGCTGCCTGAAAACTCTGCCTGGACATTCATTATGTGTAAGACCAGGATCTCTACTGAATAATAAAGAAAAAAGCAAAGAAGAAAAGGGCGGGGGTGTTGAAAACCAGTTTACATGGCAAGATGGCTAGTGGCAAAAGAAGGCAGGATCTTTAAAAATCTATAATGTTTTAAGTGGGGAGAATCATGAAAAAAAAAGAAAAATCAGAAGTGAGGGTTAAAAGCAAAAGGAAGGTAATAATAACCCCCTCTTATGTTTTCACTTCTTAATTAAACCTCTGCTTTAATTTCCTGCTTCAGTGGCTTAGTTCAGGATGCTATAACAAAAATACCACAGATGGGATGGCTTATGGACAACTTATTTCTCTCAGTTCTGCAGGCTGGGAAATCCAAGGTCAAGACCCCAGAGATTTGGTGTCTGGTGAGAGTCTGCTTCATGGTTCACTGAGGCCACCTTCATGCTGTGTCCTCACATAGCAGAAGGAGGAAACAAGCTCTCATGACTGTTATGAGGGCACTAATCCCACTCACAAGGGTCCACCCATATGACCTCACCTAACCCTAACTACCTCCCAAAGACCCCACCCCTACTGTCATGTTTCACCACAGGAATTGTGTGGGGGACACAAGCATTCAGTCCGTAACAGTGACTTTGCATCTAACTTGTAGTCTGAGATTATCCTAAAGAGAAGATCAAAGTTCTTTAGTTTGGGATTTGGACTCAACTAAACCAGTCACCTACCCCGTTCTAGACACTTCCAGCTCTTATGATGCTCCAAGTAGGTCCCTCGGATCTCACTGGAGTGAACTTATTGCTTCCTGCACATTTTTCTCTCATTTATCATTTTAGGTTCATTATGGAGCAACCAACTTGGCATGTCAGCAAGTGTGCTTACCTTGGAATACAGAAAGGGGTACCATGTGGTCCCTGAACTCAGAGCCCTCATTTCAGGAGGATAAAATGCAATCATATTGATTACAGTAGTACATAGTAAACTGATTACCATGTTTCATCCAATCTAAGATTCCATTGGTTGTAAAAAAAAAAAAAAAAATTATTTATGCAACTGCTAAGAAAGTTTAAACCTCTGCCAACTAAACTATGATATACCAAGTGTCAGGCACAACCTAATTTCAGAAGTTAAATGTGGAAAAAAAGTTCATCTTGAAATTAATAAAACAGTGGCAGTCAAAGGCTGGTGGAGATGGGAGATGACATCCAGTCTGGGAAAGCTATGAAGGAAAGGTGTGGTGAAGGGGATGCCATGTGAACTGAGACTCGATGGGGGTGAGTTCTCTAAAGATGGAGAGAACGACAAGTACAAACGCTCGAGCAGGAGAGCACGGGGAGGAGAGGTGGATAGTACACTGGACCTTAGTTTGCATGAAGCAAAAAGATAAAACCCAAAACAAGTGGAAGGACACTGAATACTAGCTGCAAGCTGCTGGCGGGCGGTCCCCAAAGATTTTATGTAACATAGTGACCCACAGAGACCACTAATCTGGTAGAGGTATCTAGGATCACATCACAACTGCATTCAAACACTTCGATGGAGTCTAGTTAGAACAAATCCAAACTCCTTTCCAAGGAATCTAAAGCCCTGAATGATCTGGCCACTGCCTCTCTCCTCAGCCTAACCTACCTCTCCCACTGGACCACTGATCCAGCCGCACTTGAACCAGCCAAGGTCACCTGCCTTAGGGTGTTTGCACCTGCTCTTCCCTTTGCCTGTGACGCTCTTCCTTGGCTCCTCGCAAAGCAGGTCCTTTCCATCCTTCAGTTCTCTCCTCACCTCCTCAGATGGAGGGACCAGCCCTGGCCAACCCCATCCAAAGACTGTTCTTTTCCTATTCAACCGTTTCTGTGTTTCTCTCCTAGCACCCATCAAAGCTTGAGGCGATGCTATTTACATTGCTTACTTGTTTCTAGTTTGTTTCCCTCTTAGAATGCAAGGTTCATCAGTGGCGGGACCAGGTCTCTCTTCACTCCTGTTGTGTCCCAGCCCCTGGCAGTGTCTAGCATGAGGCCGGCACTCAGTGCAGGTCTGCTGATTGATGAGTAAGCGCCTGACCCACTCCTCCCCTCCAGCACACACACTCTGAGCCAGGAGGCCAGATGGACCCCAGATTGACCCAGTCTCAGCATCTGGAAAGAGGGCGTTGCCTAAGGACGTCTCTCTGGGATGGAAGAAACCATGGTGATGCTTCAAGGTCAGGAGACCGTCCAGAGGAGACGTCTCAGTCCACTCAAGGGCACTAATCCCTCCCTCTCCTTTTAGCAACCTGCTCAGAGGAAGCCCATGCTACCGACGTCTGCACCTTCTCTACTTGTCAGGTGTCCACCCTGCCTTTCTCCCTCCCTGGTGGAAGGTGAAACTCAAGCTTATCAGCTAAGAATGTTCTAATTCAGCCATGATTCGAATCCAGGGCCACGCGGAACTCCATGCCCCCTCCATGAATCCTGACCACTGTATGAAAAGCCCCTTACTTGTGAATCTTCTAACCCTTGGAAATCAGGGTTCAAGAAAGATGAGCTCTCAGGGCTACCCTTATGAATGACACTCTGTTATACAAATCAACAGCCTCCAGGACAGGGACACATCTGTTAATCCACCACTGCATGTGGTGCCAGGAACACAGGGGGACTCAATATTTATTGACCGAGTAAATGAAAACTTCCAATAAGACACTCTTCTCATTGGACTCAGTCACAATTTTCTTTTAAATCCAAAATATCTGTAAACAATCGGGCTTTTCCTTTAATAACTGATGATAATAAGAGATGAGCTGAATTAGGTAGTGAATTACCTGACTCACATAAGGTTCTCATTCATGCCGAAGATCTCTTGAGCGGTCCACCAAATGCCTTCTAAATGGCCTGCTGGCCAGCTCTCTGTGTTCAGGAAGCTGATCTGGAATTTGCCCTCTGGATCTCTGTCTGGTTAAGGGCACTCTGTATCTCCCTGACAGAAGGGGCTTTCTACAGATCTCAGGGCAGCACACATGTCACCCTGACCTAGATCAAGCTGATCTTATCCATCAGTTTCACTATAGAACCATCTGCACCCCACCTTGCTAGCTGTCAGGCAGGCTGTTGCTTCTGCCAACCGAGAACCACATCTGCTGTGTCTTCTCCAGAGCTCGCTCTCATGAGAGGCACCCCCGGGGCTTATGTACAGAAACCGCGTGGAGATACAGAAGGCAACTGTACTCCTGGCTGCACTCTGCAAGTGCTGAACTTCCACCCACCCCAGTCTGGCACACAACTCCCAAACTGGGGGTGGGGGGTTGGGGGGGGAGTGGAGGGAAAGTGTTTCCTCTGACACTGCTCTATTATCTGGACAGACCTCCTTCGTCCCTGAGCTATTTCGTGAAACCACCTGAGATCACGGGGATGCCAAGCCCGTGGGCAAGGTATGACTGGGCAACATCCAGTTGTCCCCAGGCCTCCATGTCTGACCACTGTGGACCTCAGAGCTCCATGCTGACCAGAAGGAAATGATTTCCTGTTCACCTGGATTTGCCCTTAAGGATGTATTCAGGCCCAGCCTGGCAGAGCCCAGCCCGAACGTCAGATGCTGCAGGTGCGTCTCTCTCGAGTTTCTCAGTGCGTCACTACTCCACGATGAAGAGCTGGATTGAAGTCCAACGGTACCAGGCAATGCCAAAAATAAGAGGACTCGTCTTCCAGCAAACAATAAACAACACGGTTGGGGAATTCGGCAAGAACGTTTTTCAGAGGATACGGTTTGAGTTCATAAATGCTCTATTAAAACGTTAATGCTAAGCCACCAGAATGAAGGAATACTATTCATCTCCTCGGGAGGGGTCATCCATTTGGAAATATTTTGCTTCATCACTTTTGCCTTCATTACTGCATTCTGGGAGACGTATTTCTCCTTCCAAATTAAGTGGCCAAACGAGAACAATATCAGTTCTAAAAAGTTTATGTACAGCTCCTTCCAACGTGAAGCGAGATGATGTTTTTCCCAAAACTGACATAGAAATGGTTGGGATTGACCAGCTCAACTGACTGGAGTCAAGGCCAAAGTTCAGGATTTGTGGCCCACCTTTGATTTGTTTTATGGCCACAACCTGAATACCTCCCCCTGACCAGTTCAGGCAAAGACTCACTGACACTAGAAAATATGCGTTGAATATAATTTTTTAAATGAATGAAGTATTATTGACAGCGATCCCACTTCTAGGCATGTATCTGATGAAAACTCTAATTCGAAAAGACACGTGCACCCCAAAGTTCACAGCAGCACTGTTTACAACAGCCAAGACATGGTAGCAAGCTAAGTGTCCTTCGACAGATGAATGGATAAAGATGTGGTATATTTACAAAATGGAATACTACTCAGCCATAAAAAAGAATGAAATGCCGTTTGCAGCAACATGGATGGACCTAGAGATGATCACACGAAGTGAAGTAAGTCAGACAGTGAAAGACAAATATCATGATATCACCTGTATGTGGAATCTAAAATATGACACAAATGAACTTATTTACAAAACAGAAATAAACTCACAGACATAGAAAACAAATTTATGGTTACCAAAGAGGAAGCGGGGGGAGGGATAAATTAGGAGTTGGGGATTAACATAGCCCCACTACTATATATAAACCTGGACAACCAGCAGGGACCTACTGTATAGCACAGGGAACTATACTCAATATTTTGTAATAACCTATAAGGGAAAAGAATCTGAAAGAAAGTCAATATATACATATGTATATACATATGTACTCGGTGTCTTGTAATAACCTGTAGTGGAGGGGAATCTGAAAAATGTGTGTGTGTGTGTGTGTGTGTGTGTGAGAGAGAGAGAGAGAGAGAGAGAGAGAGAGAGACTGAATTGCTTTGCTGTGCACCTGAAACCAACACAGCACTGTAAATCAACTATATTTCAATAAAATTATTTTTAAATGTGAAGTATTATTGAATCAATTTAATCAGTTGGTTTGAAAAATAGAGTCATTCCAATAAATACTTCCACTACGCTCGTGAACATGGAAATAAAATGGACAATAAAAGGAACCCCCGAATCCAGAATCGCTAATATATAAACTCACCCCCCAAAGGAAAAGAAAACTCCTTTAGTTAGTAGGAGAGCTACCAGTGAAACCCCAGAGCTTCACAGGAACAGAACCAAGAGATCCCACTACACAGATATGGTTTCAGACCTGGCTTCCAAGAACGGTGCAGCAAGAGGAGAGAGGCAGAGGAAGAGTAGTTTCAGGATATAAGTGTTAACAGAGATTTTGTGAGCCAAAACGGCTCAAAGGCAAAGGTCAACATGTGGCAGTGCGTGAGCTCTAATATTTGATGGACGTTAATGATTAGCTACAAAGTTTTCCACTGAAACTATTGGACTCCATGAGACAGCTTTTTTTAAGTCTGTATGGAAAAGCTCTCTCCTTAAAAGTTCGAAGAATGTTCATATTTATTCTCTCATTTGTCTCTACTACTTACAAATGAGAGAGGTAGGAGGTAGGAAGGACCAGGGTTATCCCATTTTACAGCCTTTATCGGAGCTAAAGGATAGCAGCCCATGAGAGGTGCCTGGAGGGGGTCATGAGAGGAGGGAGGACGTCATAGGGTAGGGAGACTGCTTTTAGATAAAACACACATTCACACACCTTCCTTTACCGTAATAGCATTCGCCTCTTTGGGATAAGAGAAGAGAGACGGATAAAGATAATATAAACAACACAAAAACTCAGAAAGCATCAGCCCTAGAACCTCATCAATTCAGGACTTCATTCGTTTGGCATGTCTGCTTTCTGGATGGCGCCTTTCGACATTTGCACTTATCCATAAGCAAAGGGTTCCCTAAGCAAATGGAAAAGTGTTCCCTACCGAGGGAACAGGCTCAGCTGTTAATGAGGGTGGGGATTAAAATCAAAGCTTTCAAGTTTTAAAGATTCTAAGATTATCTGCTTTGAAGCCCTGTAGACACTTTTTTTTATATACAAACACTATAATACAGGGCAAGTAGTTTTGGCTGGTACTCTTGTCAATTCTAAATCACAACTGCTTATTTATAAAAGGGAGCTGATCGGTCGGGATGCTTGACTAGCTAAATTATCAGTTATTATCAGTTACTGCAGGTATTTTAAGTGATGGTCCCGTGCTTATAGTTATAGGGTGTTGGCACTGCAAGAGACCTTAAAATTCATCTTGGTCTATCCTCCTTATTTACCGGGAAAATCGAAGCCCAGAAGAGGTAAGTAATTCACACAACGACATTCAGTTGGCATCAAATGGCCTTTCTTTGAAAAAAAATAAATTATAACTTTAATCTCTTCGATAATTTCAACAGCCCTTCCCCGAATTAATCCAAGTTCCTGGCAGTTTTCTGAAATTGACTTTATACAAAATTACTGATTTAGCATCTGACCCCCTGCTTTGACTGGCTGAGACTTGGTGACCATCGAAAATCCACAACGTAAATAACCCTTGAAATGGATAACTGCGAACCAAGTGTAGTAATTTTAACAAATTAGCTTGGCACTCAGGCCTTAAAATGAGGTTATTCGGTTGAATAAGAGGCTCCCTCCTCTCTGCCCCCTTTGGAGTCTTTGCCAGATTTTACCATCCGAACCTTGGAATTCGCAGCAGCCGAAGTTTTCATGCTCTGTGTTGGAAAGTTCAAGTAGGCTTGTTACTCTTAGGCTACTGACCAATTAAAATCAGTACACGATGTGGCGTGAGAGAGTGAGGTCAAGAGGTAATAATTAAAAATGATGTAATGAGATGATCCAATCTCCCTAGCCCTGCCAGAAGGTCCGTCAGTGACCACGCCCCTGGTTTGCCTATATCACTCTGGCGTCTGGCCATGGAATTTGTGAAATCAAGCCACCTCTAATCCTAGCTGGGGTTTCTCTGGTTCCCGAGCTGAGGCTAGTCATTAAGGCTGAATGTAAGGGAATTACTTTATAGATCGTCTTCCTTGGGCTACATGTGGCGTGAGGATCGAGGACTACTTAGAAATACTTCACATTAGCTGGTGTATGATGGGTCCGTGCACCCCGACCCTGAGGCCCGTGTGTGGCACCAAGCAGGTCCGTGCACAAGTGTGGAAGGAGTATCTGAGTCCCCACCCTCAAGATGAACAGGACTGACAAGATGCCACTCTTTGGGAGGAGGAAAACACAGACCTGGAAACACGTTGAACATGAACACTAAACTGGTGTGTGTCTGCTTGCTTCCAGCGATGATCTGGGATGTTTGATGAGACAGCAGGAGGGAAGTGGACTGGATGGTGGTATGGTGGTCACCCAGCACCAGCTCTAAGAGCCTGCATGGCTGTAAACAGGCACTTGACCTCCTCTGTCTCAGCTGTGCATCTGCAAGGCGAAGATGATGACCAAGGTCATCTCTGCTATACACTGAACGTTTGTGCTCTCTGCCCCCCATATTCATAGGTTGAAATCCTAACCCCCAATTTGATGTGACGGTATTAGGAGCAGGGCCTTTGGGAGGTGCTTAGGTCACGAGGGTGGAGCCCTCTTGAATGGGATCAGTGCCTTTAGAGACCCTGGAGAGCTCCCTCGCTCCTTGCACCACGTGAGGACACAGCGCAAGAGATGGCTCTCCAAGCCTGGTTAGGAAGCAGACGCTCGCAGACACCAGATCTACCAGTGCCTTGATCTTGAACTTCCCAGCCTCCAGAACTGTGAGGAATAAATGTCTATTGTTGATAAGCCACCCAGTCTGTGACATTGTTATAGCCACCCTGACAACTAAGACAATCTCTGGGGGTCCTGCTGGGTCCCCAGTCCTCTGGTCTCCCAGCCTGTTTGAAACTTAGGACTCATGGCAAGAACTTGGCTCATTTGGCCTACAAGTAGCCTGTGGCCCTTAAAATGTAAGAAGACTGATGGAATCTACAGAGATAAAGGTACTCTGTCCATTTATGTCCATACATGAAATATAGGGTGATTGTCATATTAAATCCAAGACTTGGTCTCCTGAGTACTTCACTCAACCAAACAAGTCAACTAATTAAGAGACCAAGATTAGACAACTAGAGAGTTTCTAGAGGCATATTTAGCTTAAGGGAAAGGATGACAGAGAAGTATGAGGTTCACAACATAATGGCAGGTAGAAGTCATGTCATCCCAGGAGAAGGATGGACCAACTGACATGTCAGATCTCGTCAACTGCTAGTTTCTGCGTTTCTCAAAACATCGTGATGAAAGAAATTATCATAGAGAAGTTCATTTAGTAAAAAAAAAAAAAAGAAATACACAAGAAACAAAAGAGTCGAGTCTAAAATAATTTCTCTTTCACCTTGGGGCCCTCGAAAGCTTGCGTCATACCGGTTTTTTGTTGCTGTTGAAGTCTAAGAGATGAACCAAGCGATCTCCTGGCCCATGGAACTTACTACTCATGCAGTTTGTCCTCCAAGAAAGAGATTTACGGGCCCAGCGAGAAAAATAAATCAAAGGTACGCCTGTGAATAATATCCAACGAGGACAGTGGTGTGATGACACTTGAAGTTTGATGGTTTATTGCTCCCTCTCAACACCCACTCTTGTGTCTCACCTAAAACACAATTTCACACTGAACTAATCTGTAAGTATCAATCTGAAGGTTGATTGCTAACCATCACTTTTCACGCAATGAATCTGTAGGTGTTTATTAGGATTTAAACTACATCACCTCTCAGAATATTAGTTCTTTGCCTTTAGATGCCAAGAGAAAGTCGAAGCAACTATACACTTCATTGCTTGGGATCTGTAACAGCCCATGTTTTGTGGTGGGTGGAAGAGGTGGGGGCTGCCTCACCAGATTTATTTTGGAGTCTGAGAACTTAGGGGCACATTAAATAGAGCATACATTTAAAAATAAGCACCACCTGAAATTTCCAGTGTGTCATCTCCACCAAGAGTCTGATGATGTATATTTGTTGTAGTTACTGCAAAGTTTCCTATTGCTTTACCAAATTCCCCTCATTCTTGGATTTGTTAGCCTACGTTGAAGCGTGTTACGAATAGGCAGTACTTTAAGAAGACATTTAAGTCCAGAATTTTATAACTTAAATTGATAAATAAAAATAAATCCCAACCCACATGACCCCCCCCCCAAAAAAAAATAACTACCCAGGGCTCTGTTTATGTACCTCAGAATGTGCCGATATCTGGAAAAGAGAACCAATTATCCAGGAAGATTGGATAGCTATGACTTGAGAATCACAAGATGATTTCACTGAATTATTTCACTAATTTACAAAATTTAAAGACATGATATGTGAATCCAGCAAATTTTTGTTTAAAAAAATCTGCTATTAATTTCTTTACGGAGTAAAGATTGTATGAAATGGAACTAAAATTCCGTTATGTATTGATTATACTAAGAGTAAAGCAGTGAAAAAGAAAACATTGTTTTCTAAGTATGACTTTTCCCTGGCAAAATAGAAACTTCTTCGCTATGATTTCTGGGCCCCATAAAAGTTGACATTTGACACATATGGATAATTTTCTCTTTCTCTAAACAGACTGTTCATAATATAACTGAAAAGAATTGACGAAAAATTAGCTAAAATATTCTGGCATCAAGACAAATCCCAGAACTAATATTCCTACATATGAGGAAGGGAGAGATGTTGTTTAACATGCCCTTATGCAACGATGTGGGGAACCAGGTGAAAATAACATACTATTTTTCCACCAAGGCAGAAGGATTTTCCTGCTGCAGAACCAAGGCCTTCACAGCCATGATGGCTGTGGTCTGCCCGCATCCTCGGAAAGGCTGCCAAGTACCCCTCCCTCTGGTCAAGTGAGCTCCCCGCTGGCAACCGAGATGGCCCTCCCTGTCTTTTCTTTCAAGACTTCTCTGCAGTGTGACATTATCGATCCCACCCGCCCTCCTTCCTGAATGCTTTTAGATTTCATGCATTTCCGATTCCGTTCAGCCTCCTTTCCCAGGTTCCCAGGATCATCCTCTTCCACGTGCATCTTCCCCAGGAACGTTCTGTCTTCACCCTAGGTACTCTCCGTGGGCAATGGCGTCCATCCCATGGTGTTAACAATCGCTCCACGCTGCAGACTCCAAATCCTACACATCTAGTCTTGACCTTTCATACAATGACAGACTTGGTTCCAACTGCCTGCTTGATATGGGGTGACCAAAAAGTGCCTTCGGTTTTTAAGTAAAAATAAAAGACACGTTTTTCATTTTCACCAAGAACTTTATTGGACAACATATTCCCCCTTTTGTTCCACTACCTTCTGCCATTTTTCAGGCAACTTCATAATTCCATCTTCCCAAAACTTTTTATCTTTTTGAGCAAAGAACTGTTCCAGGTGCCTTTTACAGTCTTCCAGGGAATTGAAATTTTTTCCATTAAGAGAATTTTGTAAAGACCGAAATAAACGGAAATCTGAACGTGCAATGTCTGGTGAATATGGCGGATGAATGAGAACTTCCCAGCCAAGCTATGACAGTTTTTGTCTGGTCACCAAAGAAACTGCAGTCTTGCGTTATCCTGATGGAAGATTATGTGTTTTCTGTTGACTGATTCTGGGCGCTTTTCGTCGAGTGCTGCTTTCAGTTGGTCTAACTGGGAGCAGTACTGGTTGGAATTAATCGTTTGGTTTTCCGGAAGGAGCTCATAACAGAGGACTCCCTTCCAATCCCACCATGTACACAACATCACCTTCATCATGGATGAAGACCGGCCTTTGGTGTGGTTGGTGGCGGTTCGTTTCACTTGCCCCACGATCTCTTCTGTTCCACATTATTGTACAGTATCCACCTTTCATCACCCGTCACAATTTGTTTTAAAAACAGAACGTTTTCATTATGTTTCAGTAGAGAATCGCATGAGGAAATACGGTCAAGAAGGTTTTTTTCGCTTAACTTATGTGGAACCCAAACATCAAAGCGATTCACATAACCAAGCTGGTGCAAATGATTTTCAACGCTTGCTTTGGATATTCTGAGTATGTCGGCTATCTCCCGTGTGGTATAACGTGGATTGTTCTCAATGTCTTGATTTGATCGCTATCAACTTCAACTGGTCTACCGGACCATGGAGCATTGTCCAGCAAGAAATCTCCAACACGAAATTTCGCAAACCGCTTCTGAGACGTTCCATCAGTCACAGCACCTTCTCCATACACTGCACAAATCATTTCTTGCATTTCAGTTGCGTTTCACCTTTCTTGAAATAATAAAGCATACTATGGCAAAAATGTTGCTTTTTTCTTCCATCTTCAATATTAAAATGGCTACACAAAAATTCACCAATTTTGGTAAGTCTTTTTTTCCATGCATGCTGATATGACAGGTGTCACATACAATCTAACAAAATTGTTTTGAATGAAGTTAAAGACAACTAAGTGCTACGAGAGCCATCTTATGGAAAAAACCGACTGAACCTTTTGGCCCACCCAATATTTCCCAAGGGGACTTCAAACTCAACATATGTCCAAATGAACTCATTATCTTTCTCCCAAACCTACTGTTTCTCCTTTCGATGACAAATTTTATGGGTCACCTTGACCAGCCACTGAGTGCCCAGATTAAACAGTTTCTGGGTGTATCTGCGAGTGTGTTTCCAGATGAGGTGAGCATTTGAGTTGGGAGACTCAGTACAGAAGGTGGTCCTCCGACAGGGGTGTGCATCATCCAGTCTCGGGGGGGTGTGAATAGAACAGAAGGCGGAGGAAGGAGGATCGTGCCCCTTTTTCCCTGTATCGTTGCCTGAGCTGACACATCTCATCTTCTCCTGCCCTCGACTGGGATTTGCACCATCGGCTCCTCTGGTACTCAGGCCTTTGGACCCAGACTGAATTATACCAGCAGCTTTCTTGGGTCTCCAGCTCACACATCCTGGGACTTTTCCATCTCATAATCGCATGAGCCAATTCCTCATAACAAATATCTATCTATTTATATAAATCTATAATATATTGATGATATGTACTTTTAACATGTAAATATATACTGTATGAATTTATATAAGTATATAAACCCAGGATGTATCCTAACAGTTCTGTTTCTCTGGGGAACCCTGACCATCACAGGCCTCATCCTCTACCTCATTTAGAGGCATCACCTCCACCCACACACCCAAGACAGGCGTCTGGGGTCGTCTTCAACACTTTCCTCCCTCCCCGCACCCTTCCCTTTCCAATCAGTGCTAAGTCCCACCAGCTGGACTTCCCTGGTGTCCTGAGAACTTGTCCCCTGCTCTCCACCCGCACTGTCACTACCTCGGCCCTGGCTCTCATCTATCTGCTTCCCATGGTCATGTTCTATCCCATGAAGCCTCCTCCCTGCCGCCCAGCAGTGCACTTGGTCACGTCACTCCTGATCACATTCCTTCCATGGCTTCCCACCACCCACAGGGCTGGATCTAAGCAGCTTCGTGACAGCCTGGCCCTCTGTGGCTGTGACCCTGCATTCCCGTCCTCCCCGAGGGAGCAGGGTACCTCACACCACTGCAGCCCTGCCGGCCCACCTCCTCGGTCGGGAGGACCCCCTCACCGCCCAGCACATCCCCTACATCGACTTCCTGGGCCAACTCCTCCTTCCTTAGGACTTGACTCTCTCTTCAGGCTTATCTAATCAGTTGAAGGCCTTAAGAGCAAAAGCAGAGGTTTCCCAGTGATAAAAAATTCTGCCTCAAGACCGTGGCGTCAACTCCCACCTGAAATTGCAGCCTGTTGGCCGCCCTACAGATTTGGAACTGTCAGCTCCCACCATTGTATGAGGCAATGCCTTGAAATAAATGTCTAACCATCCGTCCATCCATCCTTTTAGTACTGTTTCTCTGACTGATACCGGAACCTAACCTGTCTTTGTGAGGTCAAGGAAATCTGTAGGGTATTGACTTTTAAATGAGATGAAGGGTGGGGAGAGATAAAAATAAGTAGACAGGGAGACTTCTCTGGTGGTCCAGTGGTTAAGAATCTGCCTTCCAATGCAGGGGACGAGGGTTCGATCCCCGGTCAGGGAACTAAGATCCCACGTGCTGCAGGGCAACTAAGCCGGCGCTCTGCAACTACTGAGCTCAGGCGCCTCAACTAGAGAGCCCACGTGCTGCAACTACAGAGCTCGTGTGCCACAACTAGAGAGAAAACCTGCACGCCACAGCTAGAGAGAAGCCTGCGCACCGCAACTAAGACCCGACACAGCCAAAAATAAATTAATTAATTTAAAAAAAAGTAGACAGGTGTGAAATACACTAAGAAGGTAGAATTGATATGATGTGGCAACTGAAATGGGTAGGTGGAGGATAATAAAAAGGAAAAAATTAAGATAATACCCTCTTTGCTGGTTTAGGAAGCTGAGTGTGTGTTGATGTCACTCGGCAGCCGGGGAACACTCC
Source organism: Monodon monoceros (assembly GCF_005190385.1). Taxonomy (NCBI): domain Eukaryota; kingdom Metazoa; phylum Chordata; class Mammalia; order Artiodactyla; family Monodontidae; genus Monodon; species Monodon monoceros. The sequence goes on along the minus strand of NW_021703780.1, from coordinate 6,442,973 downwards.
TGGGCACAGAAGCCTTTTTGTCCCCCGTTTCTTGTAGGCAAGACTCCAGCCTCCATGACCTTCCCTGAGTTCCAAAGGGCAGATTCAAACAGTTGCCAATCAAGGGAGGAGCAACCAGGAAACCACCTGGGGCGAGATTAAAGGGACCCGAGAAGCCCATCAAGGTGAGGAGACCCTGCGCACACCCTCATCTTGCCGCGACCCCAGCCTTGAACCACTGCTGGAAAACTCTTCATCAAATCCTACCAGTTGGGACACATAGTTTTCAAGGGCAGGAGCCCACTGTGGTCCCCCTTTGCCTGGCAAAGCAACAAAGCTGTTCTTTTCTACTTCACCCAAAACTCTGTCTCCAAGATTCGATTTGGCACCGGTGTAGAGAGGCCATTTTCAGCATTGTGAGGAGTGGCAGGCTTGGGGGACGTGATGAAATTAAGTTTCCTATGTGTTGAATTTGAGGGGCCTCTGGGACTTTCCAGGGGTGATGTTCAGAGGGCAGTTAGGAGGGTCTGGAGGGGGAGAGAAAGAGACAGAGACAGAGAGAGAGAGAGAGACAGAGAGGGAGAGGGAGAGGGAGAGAGAGGGAGAGGGAGAGAGAGAGGGAGAGGGAGGGAGGGAGAGAAGGGGGGGGATGAGTGTTAGAAATACAGACCTAACAGACATAATTTCAGTGATACTCGAAGCCCTGGGAGAAGGTGAGGTTGCAAGATGAGGTTGCCATAAAGAGCGAGAAGCCACGCAAAGGGCCCAGGGCAAAGCGCAAAGAACTCTAACATGTGAGCCACCTGTGAAGATGTCAGGGCGGGGGGAGGGAGCCAGGAGGTACAGAGGAGAGACGGGGAGCAGCAGGGAAGCCAGGGGAAGGCGACACTTCCCAAGGGAGAGAAGTCACAGCAAGAGGACATGACGGCGCAGCCTCGCCGTGCTGGTGGGAGCGGCCATGAACACACCGCAGGGTGATGTGTCTACTGGAAACACTCCAGAATCATCCAAAGTAGCTGAAATCAGTTAAGTAACTGTGGAACAAGATGTGACTCTACTTGTGCTCTCTACTTGAGAGTGTGAAAATCAAAATTTGAATAACGAAAGGAAATAAAATGTTGCCACCTCACATGCAACCACGCACCCACCATCTGATTGGGGGAAGCAAGACAGGGGTGTCTGGGGAGGCCGGGGGGGTGGGAGGAGCCAGTGTGCTGGCCGACAGGGAGGGAGAACCGCCGTGAGCCTGTTTTCAGGCTCAGGGAAGGAGCCTGCAGAGAGGATGGATCTGAACCTGTGGACGGGCGGGACCATCAGTGGGTGTGGGGAGATGGGAAGAGCTGCAGCTGGCAGACAGAAGGCGTCAGAGCTCTTCCCTGTGACAGGAGGAAAAGAGGAAGAGATGCTCCTTAGAGAAGCTTAGACATGCGGTGGCGGGAAAACCTGGAGGAAGAAGAATTTGGAGATGCAGCAGCATTGTACAGGTGTTGAGAGACGAACTGAGTGGCTTTTGTTCTGTTCTGTTTTGACTACAAAGGCCCGAAGGACCACGACGAACACTGCCGGACTCTGCCAACACCATCGACTTGATACTCGCTACCGGATGCTAGGAAAATTCTCCCCGCGTCGAAGGGGCAGGAGGGAGGGGACCATGTGCAGAAAACACTTGAAAACAAACTGGAATAAACACCCCACCCCACCCCCCGTAAGAACACCTGTGCATACGAGGTCCTGAGCCAGCATCACAGCAAGTGGTCCAGGTTGAGAAACCCGGCTGAGTGAGGCAACTGGTAAAAATACAAACAGCCTCTGGAACCCAGGGCATCACTCAGAAGAACGGACAGAGGGGATGATCCCAAGTGGAAACCTGATGAATACCAAGCCATGCCTCCAGCACTGGTGACACTGAGAAAGCAGGGGACAGGGGCCGGCTGGCAGCCTCCACCCCAGGCCAGTCAGAGGGTGTGAGAGCAGCAGCCCCCAGTTCTAGAGAGGCCGCTGCACACTGGCCAGGGCCAGCAGAGGCCCTGAAGAATCTTTTGCATCTTGAAAAGATACGAGGGTCACGATTTAAAGGCCAGTCAGGGAGAGTCTCTGAAGAAATCCTACAAGCTGGGAAACGATGACCAGCCCAGAGCACTTCCAGCAAGGAAGGTGTCAAGACATTTTGGAATTGGCCACCTAGGAGCAAGTTACCTGCTGTCCATCAGCCTCAGAGCATCTGCCAGACTGTCTGTCTGTGTCCCCCTAACAGTATCCCTACGTTTTCCCTCCAAGGTCCACGTGAACTACAGTCTCGAGTGTTTCACTCTTCTCTGCATTTTACTACCTAGTTTTAAACTTCCATTTATTCTTCAGATATTTTAATTTTCCTTTATTTATTTATTTTTTTTTTTTTGCGGTACGCGGGCCTCTCACTGCTGTGGCCTCTCTCGTTGCGGAGCACAGGCTCCGGATGCGCAGGCTCAGCGGCCACGGCTCATAGGCCCAGCCGCTCCGCGGCATGTGGGATCCTCCCGGACCGGGGCACGAACCCGTGTCCCCTGCATCGGCAGGCGGACCCTCAACCACTGCGCCACCAGGGAAGCCCCTGGAGGCCCTTTTCCTTGACCCTTCTCTCTACATAGATGGCTGCCAAGAGTCATGTGCTCTAAATCAGTCATCTCCCAACTGGGGTCCACAAGCCCTGGGTGGGAGGGTGACAGATTTTCTGGAAGGGGAATGAGCACGGATAGTTTTTAAGAGTAGATTACATTTCCAGAACCTCCGTTTCCCTATGAATCCTTTCCTAAACCTGATTAGCCTGAGATTCTGTTGGTTCTCCTTTGTCACCTCCCCTTCCTTCTCGCCCCTCCAGAACCTTAAAGCACACTGACAGGGGAGTAGGAGCATGTGCGGTGCCGAGTAAAAAGAGTAATTCAAGGATGCATTCCTGAGGGAGAGCCCTGGAGAGAAAAGTACAGAAAATGTCTCTGTAAAACACAGACAGATAATAATAAGGGGGGAGGTGTCTTATTTCTACCAGGTGACACATTCACTGCAAGGCCCTTGCCTTTCCAATCTATATATGTTAGAGCTTAAACTCAGAAGTCAGACGGTTGCTTGGAGACACATGTTGACATGTTTACTTAAACTGAAAAAACACAGTGACCACTTCTGATCTGCCTGGTTTGTTTTATAATGAGGACTGGCTTTGCCACTGTTAGTTTTACATTGGTGGATGGTTTCCAACTATGAAAATCCATAACTTTCACATTTTGATGAAAATATATTTAAAGCATATATACACTGTTACAATGGACCTTTAAAACTATATTCAAGTTTATAAGGAATCTTTAATTGTTGGCTTAAAAATGTATAAAGGGGTTCCTGGTTTCTTTACATAAACATGGAGGACGGTATTCGGAGCACGTGACTAAGCGTTTCCCCATTTGGCACTATATACAATCTGTATATGTATAAACAATAATAGACGCTGTGTTCTTTCTTTGAAGTTGAAGTCGCTCTCAGTATACATAGAGTTTAGCTGGCAAGACCGATACGTAACCCCTGGTACTTTCTATATTCGGTTCAAAGGGTGACTCTCCTTTCTCTACTTCCAAGCCTCTCTGCCCAGGAATACCTGAAGGTCTAAATTCAATTGATTGAGCACCAGCAAGATGCTTCCGAGGACTCCATGTTCTTCCACAGATTTAAGAAATGTTCTCTAAGACATACAGATGGCCAACAGGCACATGAAAAGATGCTCATCATCGTTAATTATTAGATGAATGCAAATCAAAACAATGAGGTACCATCTCACACCAGTGAGAATGGCCATCATTAAAAAGTCTACAAATAATAAATGCTGGAGAGGGTGTGGAGAGAAGGGAACCCTCCTGCACTGTTGGTGGGAATGTAAATTGATACATCCACTATGGAGAACAGTATGGTGGTTCCTCAGAAAACTAAGAATAGAGCTACCATATGATCCAGCAATCCCGCTCCTGGGCATATACCTAGACAGAACTATAATTCGAAAAGATACACGCACCCCTATGTTCATAGCAGCACTGTTTACAATAGCCAAGACATGGAAACAACCTAAATGTCCATCAACAGATGAATCAATAAAGAAGATGTGGTACATATATACAATGGAATATTACTCAGCCATAAGAAAAAGAATGAAATAATGCCATTTGCAGCAACATGGACGGAACTAGAGATTATCATACTAAGTGTAGTAAGTCAGACAGAGAAAGACAAACACCATATGATATCATTTCTATGTGGAATCTAAAACACAACACAAATGGACATATCTACGAAACAAAAACAGACTCAGACATTGAGAACAGACTTGTGGTTGCCCAGGGAGAGGAGTGGGGTGAGAGAGGGAAGGATTGAGAGTTTGGGATTAGCAGATGCAAACTATTATATACAGGATGGATAAACAACAAGGTTCTATTGTACAGCACAGAGAACTATATTCAGTACCCTGTGATAAACCATAATGGAAAAGAATATGAAGAATATATATACATGTATAACTGAGTCACTTTGCTGTACAGCAGATATCAACTCAACATTGTACATCAACTAGACTTCAATACAATTAAAAAAAAAAAACAAAAAACTTTTCTCTAGACTTGAGCAAGGACTTCCCATATACTAGGGACTGACCACTCTTGTAGCTAAACATGAATCATCACTTTCTATTATTTCTAACAGGTCACACTTATCACATGTGGTGTGAAGGAAGCTACACTTGAAACAGGCACCCTGCTTGATGTAATTTTATCAAAATGACTTTTGATTTAAAAAAAGCAACCTACCATAGTCAGCAATCCAGAAGGCGGGTAAAACATGCCAAATATAAATGTGAGACCACCAAGCAGTAAAAAGGAAGGAGAACTCTAGGAGGAAATGCCAGGATCAAGTGATTTGTGGGATTCTGGGTAAGCGATCTCGTTATTACCGTAATGAAAGTAATAAACATTCCATAGGAGTAAAGGAATACGCATTCCAGGAAAGTTCGACCAGTGTCGAATAGTTACTAAATTGAGAGTCTTCATTCCAACCTAACACACAAATATGCCAGAGTCAAGTGTGGCCTTGACCCTTCCAGACAGAGCAGAGAGTGGCCAAACGGCTCGCCACACGAAGCAAGCGGCCCCTCGCCTTGCTAACAGGGTTGCAGGGAAACAGCTCCCCAGTCCTGAGAGTGGAGTCGAGCAGATTCCTCTTCGAGCTTTTTCGCAGCCTGCAACAATTCATCTGTCAAAAAAGTGCATGAATGGGAAAAATCCAGCAGCCGAGCCAAGGACTGTGCTGCAAGTGTCTCAGATTTTTGAGAGCTGGCCAAACACGCCTTTATGGATTGTTTTCACTCTCTTGGCTTTGCAGCCCCTCACCCCGAAATCCTTGATAACTGTTTTAGAGGTGCAACTCCAGTTCAGACACCGACTTCAATGGGGCTCTTTTAGAGAAATCCATGCACATTTTTCAACACAGATGGTGTCTTTGCATATGGACCACTGGCCAAAGGACAAGTCAACACACTTTCCTTTTCCTGAGAGCTGATCCACACTTTGAGAGCTCGCTATTCAAGGACTGATCTCCCAAACTCCTTACTCCCATTTCCCTCCCTGCCCTCTTCCTTCCACAGGACCTTTGCTTCTCCCCACTGTCCCTCTCAGAGGATCGGTGGAAAGGGAACAAGAGGAGGTTGAACTCAAACTCCGTAATTGAGCTCCATGTGGCAGCTCTGGGGAAAAGATCACGAAAGGAGGATGTGAATGCCATTACCCAGACTTGGGGATTGTCTGTGGATCTTAATTACTCCTGTGCTTCCTACTTCGAAAGGTCAGGGACATAACAGCTGGCTGCTGGTGGAGTTCCAAGTGGGACAGCCTGTCAAAGTGGTGGACCCTCAAGGCAATCCTTCCTTTGACCCCTGAACTAGGTCACCTGTATGGGCTCTTCTGCTGATGCCCTGAGTATGCTTCATAAATTATAAATCATTGCTTTCCCTTCTTCTTTCTGGGTTGTCTCCTGAAACGCTCAGGAGGGCTTGCTTGTCACTGGGGGCCATCTGTTCCAGGCCGATTGAACCTACAGGGGTTTGGGACACATACACAAAATTCTAGGTCACAGAACAGCAACCTGCTAAGGCGATGGCCAGCCTATAGCGACAGTGCTGGTCAGGGCCATGGCATGGCGAGGAATGCAAGGGCTTTTACTAAGGAAGCACTGCCAAGGATGTGAGCTGAAAGGCTTCCGGAGGGATTTTATTTAAAAAAAAAAAAGGAAAAACAGACTAAAGAAGGGGAAAGCAGCTGTTTGGAAATAAACTGTAAAACATCTGTAGCACACGAGCAGAATCCTCCAAGTATGAGCATGCAGTTTTAAAGGGACCTCATCTTGCAGAAACAACACTCCGACTCCATAGCAGACACCAAAGGCAATCCATCCTTTGAGGTGTTCCTAGCAGGGCAGAGGAAAGGTGTGGCCAGATGTGCTGATAGGGGAGAATCCAGTTTTCCTGGCAGCCCCTGAACACAACTGTCCTCTACCGCACCAAGCCCCAAAGAAGGGAAAATTCAGAGGGAACTTAGCAACCTGGCACTACTGTCTTATCGTGGATGGAGCTTAAAGACCCAAACGCACATGGACCTGCTCTCTCTCTGTTGGGAAGCCTGGGCTTCCGCGTCGTGCGTTTTCAGGACTCCTTGGGGTCCTTTCGTTAACAAAAAGGCAAAGAAACTTTCTGCATAGTTTCTTGGGCTTCATTTGTATCACTGCAATAGAATTCAGAGATTTTTTTTTTTAATCAAGGTTCAAGGGTCTAAGTAGCTCAATTTATTTTCAGTAACTAAGTTACCAGAAACTTGTAGCGTGGCTGTATTTATTTTCTGAAGGAGGCTCCAAGTTGGCAAAAGGGTCCTTGGAAGGACATATTTCTTCACGTTCTCTTGATCTCAGTGTGTGGAGATTCGCTTAACAGCTGTTTTATGTACAAGTGTTTTTTCAGCCATGTCCTCCCCCTCCATAAACAGACTTTCTTTTTTTTTTTTTTTTTTTTCAGGCAAGAGAAGCCTGCAAGACACAAGAAAATATGAGGCTGCTCCTCAGGCCTCTGCCAGCAGCAGACAGAGGAAGGGCTTAAGAAGATCATCGTGTGGCACGTCCCCATTTATTCCTTTCATAGCCTGAGACGAAACTGGAGTTGAAAGCAAAAGATGCTCCCTCTGGCCTCTGTCAGCCACAGAGGCCTCTCCCCACTGATCACCTCTCAAAAAAGACAAATCCTAATAAACACGCCAATTCTACTAAGTGTCTGACAATTCTGAATTTCAAACACAAAGACCCCTTTTCTCATTTATCAAGGAAGCTCATAGCGAGGACTCAGAGTTGTGACCCATGAAAAGAAATGAAGAGAAAGAAGCCACTTAAGCATCACTCTTTACACTCTACCTTTGTATTAATTACGGCAATAATTCCTTACATTTGTAAAAACAACATTTATTTGAAGAGTGCCAAACTCAGTAAGCCTGTTAGCTTCTTTCCCTCTGTAGCCCTGCGGGGTAGGAGACAAATACTGTTTTTGTAAATATGGAAGGGGATCGTCACAGCCATCTGGTATACCACCACACTCAAACCTCGACGGCCCTCCTCCAGCTGCCTGGAACAGGTGTCTAGGGGGGGGAATCTGTTTCCTCCAGAATTCATCTAAACTTTCTCATCTCCATGACCACTCCTCTTGGTTTGCCAGTGAAGTATTAGTGATTCCTTGCTAAGTAGGTGGCAGATGGGTCTAGGGACCTCTCCTTCCTGCACTGAAAAGCCCACCTCAGACCGTAATAAACACAAAATCCTCCTCCACTTCCTCAGCACACTCTGGAGCCCGGGAAGGAGGAAGCGGCCAGGTGACTGGTGATCCAAGGTAGGGGGCAGCCGGTCTCTGTGGGGACGACAGAGACCTCCGCTGCTCCCATAAGCTCAGGGTTAGCATCCTACTGAGAAGTGAGAAGACTCCTTACACCCCTTCCAAGATCAACTTACTACACTTCCTTCTCTTCTGTGTTTGATCTTCTCTCATGCTCGTATCAAATACTATCATCTGAAGTTCAAAGGATTTTCTAAGAAAAAGTGAGTTTCGCCAAATGCGTTAATTGGGAAGTGAGGGGGTGTGGGGGGCAGAGGAACTCCGGAAAAAGTATCTAAGTTGAGGCATGAATTTTTTAAAATGTGTCCTGGCACAGAAAAGCTTTATTTTGCAATAATACTCGTGATAACAGTCTGAACACGCGACTAGCACATGATGTGAGCGTCCACTCAGACACACATACCTACACCCACTAAGCTGCACTTAAGACAGTCAATTCATTTCAAAAGAAACAGGCCCTGAAGATTACTAACATTCATATTTCTCTTAAAAAAGACTGATTTAGATAATAGGCAGGGGAGATGCAAGAAGATGAGTCACACATCTAATAATGAAATGCAAAAAACGTCCACAATCACAAAAGGAAACTGGAAAGGAGGAAACCACATTTTAGAGCATCATGTGTATTACAGACTGTGAAGGTTAGAAATAAAGGCATCTTAAGACACGGAAAGGAAACCATAAACAAGACGAAAAGACGATCCACAGAATGGGAGAAAATACTCGCAAATCATGCGACTGACAAGGTATTAATCTCCAAACTTTACAAACAGCTCATGTGGCTCAACATCAAAAAAACAAACAACCCAATCAAATGGGCAGGAGACCTAAATAGACATTTCTCCAAAGACAGACAGATGGTCAAGAAGCACGTGAGAAGATGCTCAACATCACTAATTATTAGAGAAACGCAGATCAAAAGAATGAGATATCACCTCACAGCAGTCAGAATGGCCATCATCAAAAAGTCTACAAACAATAAATGCTGGAGAGCGTGGGGAGAAAAGGGAACCCTCCTGTTTTGTTGGTGGGAATGTAAACTGGTACAGCCACTATGGAGAACAGTATGGAGGTTCCTTAAAAAACTAAAAATAGAGCTACCATACGATCCAGCAATCCCACTCCTGGGCATACATCCAGAGAAAAACATGGTTTGAAAGGATATATGCACTCCAATGTTCATTGCAGCACTGTTTACAATAGCCAAGACATGGAAGCAACCTAAATGTCCATCGACAGATGAATGGATAAAGAAGATGTGGCACATATGTACAATGGAATATTACTCAGCCATTAAAAAGAATGAAATAATGCCATTTGCAGCAACATGGTTGGACCTAGAGATTATCACACTAAGTGAAGTAAGTCAAAGACAAATCTCATGATATCGCTTACATGAGGAATCTTAAAAAAATGATGCAAATGAACTTATTTACAAAACAGAAACAGACTCACAGACTTAGAGGACAAACTTATTGTTACCGGGGGGAAGGGTGGGAGGGGGGGATAGACTGGGAGTTTGGGATTGAGATGTACACTCTGTGATATTTAAAATAGATAACCAACAAGGACCTACTGTACAGCACAGGGACGTCTGCTCAATACTCTGTAATAACCTAAATGGGAAAAGAATTTGAAAAAGAATAGATACATGTATGTGTATAAGTGAATCACTTTGCTGTACACCTGAAACTAACATATTGTTAATCAACTATACTCCAATATAAAATAAAAATTTTAAAAAGAAAAGAAAAAGAAAAAAGGAAAGAAAACACAAAAAAATAAAACTTATGAATTATTTCTGGAATTTTCCATTTGCTGTTTCCCAGTGACAGTTGACCTTGGTAACTGAAACCTCAAAGTTAAATCATGGATAAGGGGGTACTAGTATATACTCTTTGGATTAGAAAATTGCAAAGGATACAGGGTAAAAATATAATTGTCTCATATTTAATAAATACTTATTGACCACTTACTAATTAGAAGCTGTTCGGGACATAAAAGAAGGATTTAGATTAATTCAAGGATTAAGGAAAACTAAGAGAGTTTGAATGGTCTTCCTTGCCTTTAAAAAGTACCAAAAATGCTGTTGTGGTAGATGGCCAGTCTGGTACCAGAAACACAGATCAGGAGACGTGGAAATAAATTGGTCACAGAAACACATCATATGGGTGAGAGCATCTCGATTCCCCAGAATAAGTCATGACACATTAACACTACAGTTAAGTAGAAGCAGCACAGAAATAAATGACTGGGTGTGTACGCTATCTAGATTTGACTTAATTCAAACACACACACAACCACACACAGCCTATATGAAGTAAGGTAGAATGAGGTGAACCAGAGCTGCAAATTGGTTTCCCAAAGGCAGCCTGTGGTTTCAGGGAGGAAAAAGCATACGCACCCAAACCCTCCCCCCAGACACCACAAAAAGACACAGTGAGCACCAAGGAGGCACCAGAAAAAGGCTGTTTCTCATCAATCCCTTCTTGACCTCAGATGGCATCTCTCTGCTATTTAAGTATCCTCCCTGCTTTGGTGTCCCCATCTCTAAAATGGGGCTAAGGGCCTCGCGAGAATACATTGCAGATGAAGTGGAACAGCACACCTGAGAACACTTTGGAAAATACAGAGCTTTATGTAAGAGCAATAACATTTATGACCATTCTTAGTAAGTACACAATTTGCAAATTAAAAGCTCCTTAGAGACGAAATCCACCCACGTGAGGAGTGGAGGTAATAACCTGAACATCCCCCAGAGGGCACCATGGCAACTTGGCATTATGGCCGGCACACTTGAATTTAGTGTCTGGCTGGTTGGGTGCCCACCACAAACACCTGCTGGGCTGTAACCTGGGTGGCAGGGTAAGCACGTGGGTCCTCGTTCGGCTCCTTGGGGCGACCCACAGGGATCCAGAAATTGCCAAGATAATCCACCCACCAGCACCAGAGTCAGAAAATACTACTACTACTCCCCAACTTGTATGGCGTGCCTAATGTTACATCACAAATATCTGAATATCTACAAGTCTGGGGGGGCTGAACTATGAACCTGGGGAAAGAAGAAGTTGGACAGTACCTGTCCTCAGAATGTTTATAATCCTATTGGAGAAATAAGACACGAACGGAGAAGAAAATAATCAGCAAGGCAAGAAGATGACTAAATACCTAAAGAACGAGAGAGGTCACAGAAACAACAGGTAAGGGGGAAGAGTCTGGAGTCCCAGACTCCAGACAAGCTCTGGGAAGTCACTTCATAGAACCAAACTCCAGGGAAACAGTGCAGGGTTAAAACAAGACCGTCTCAAACTCTTTTCTAAAGGTGTGAAATCCCAAGACAGTGACAGCAGTTCCAATTTCTCTACTTCTTTCAAGTTTTTCCTGTCCTTCATTTAAAGAAACACTGCAGCCACAGAAACAATGTCTAGGAAACAGCTCCACGTTTACTCATTTACAGAGAGGCAGAATCCTCCAGTGGTCAACGGGTGGGGTTTGGAGTCAGACACACCTGGACTCTTGCTGTCACTGACTCTGAGACCCAGACAAGGCGCTGGGCTTCTTCACAGCCTCAGTCTCCTTATCTCTAACGTGGGTTTAACACCAACACCTCCAGGGTTGTCGTGGAAATAAAATCAGACAGCACGTGTAAAGAACGGAGCACACAGTGTTCGCTGTGCTGTACTCAATACAGGTTAGCTGTTAATAATGTTTGTGCTTTAACATTACACACACGCGCACGCGCGCGCACACACACACACACACACACACGTCTATTTCCCTACAGTGTGCATTTATCCTCTGTGTACTCCCACTGCTTTGAGATGAGGGTACTTAAAAGGTATGTCACGTCTGGTACGACACACCTCTCTCCCCACAGCCTCACACTGTGCTCTGAAGCTTGGCCGACAGTCAGTAAACAGTTATTTAAAGCAATTTCCAAACGGGCCAACTCTGAGGAGATGCTCCTCTGAATGGGAGCAGGTAGCCAGCCTTCTGAACCAACAGGTAATGTTCCTTATACAGAAGTTATTAGCACTCATTTTGGGAAAGGAGGGAAAACAGAAAGGCAGTGCCATCACTATTGGACGTTCCAGAAGCCAAAGGAAACATCAACATATACAGGCGAGTCCCAGGGAGGCGGGGGCCACAGGGCTCCAAGTCACTGCCTCCCAGGCAAGCAACCTCCAAGAAAGGTCACCTGAGCCGCTGCGGCTCTAAATAGAAAGGTGTGTTTGCACAGAGTACTAATTTGGTAGTTCTGATGTGTTTGCTTGGGTTTTACGCTTTACTTTCACCTTTTTTTCTTCCATTAAAAAAAAAAAAAAAATGATGCCAGAAAGATACAAGTCTTCATTAGGTTGATGTGTTTGCTTTGCTTTATTTTAACACTGGCTCCAGTTCCCTCTCTTCCCAGCTTCTCTCCTCCACCTCCCGCCTCCCTTCCCCAGCCTGCAAATGCCAGAAGTCTTCTAAGAAACAAGGCCCTCCCTATGCCTTCAACTGGCCTCGGGGAGCTCCGTGTACCCTCCATCTCCCTGTCTCAGTACAGGTACCAGAGGGAGAGGGGGCATTGCATCTGAGCTGGTCCCCTCGGGGGAAGCTGCAGAATGCTCTAAAGAACATGCCCTTATAAAGCAAGTATTCATGGATTACTCTGTATGATTTTTTAAAACCACAATGTGTAAAAATGTACCAAGTCCACTCTCTCTTAACCTGATGGCTGCCTATGTGAAGTATACGTTCGCGCACGTGTGTGTGCGCGCACACTTGCGCAGTGCACACACAGGGTAAGTGTTAACGGTCTGACAGCTAAGGTGCACTCGGGGGCCACCTGCCGGCACCCAGGGCTGATGTGACCAACTCAGCCTCTGTCCTCCTTCACCTCGCCATGCACCCTGACCGAGAAGATGCCTCCCAGTTCCGAGGACGACCTTCTCAGCTGGAAGATATCTTTCCTTGACAGGGCATAGCAAAAGCTCCACTTTTTGTGGGACCCCTCCGGTGAGGCTGTCATTCAGAAAACTATGGGACTATCCCTAGCTCTTCAGCATCAACAGTTTCTGATTATGACCTCCCCATGTCGGGGTAATGAGGGTGCTTGACCTTCTAAGAAAAGGTCTGGGACTAGATTTAAGTTGTGACCATATTAAATCCCTAAGGACTCGATTCTCACCCTACTGTATGCCTTTTTTTGGTATATATACATCTTCTCCCTTTCTCTTCACTCCTACTGTCATAAGGAAGTCAGAGTATGACCTGAGTGACTTCCCATATCAATAGAAATGTTAATATAAGATACATTATCTAAATACTATAATTAATACTCTTTTTAAAAATTAATACTCTTTTTTTTTTTTGGCTGCACCATGCAGCACTCGGGATCTTAGTTCCCCAACCAGAGATGGAACCCCGGCCCGCGGCAGTGAAAGCACAGAGTCCTAACCACTTGATTGCCAGGAATTCCCTAATTAATACTCTTTCAATCTGACAGCAACCAATAGTAAAGTTGGGAAATGAGGCATAAGAATAAATTTGGCAGAGCAAAGCACTGAGGAAACGGCCCTAGTGACCAAGCTGACACTGTGAGGTTCTTCCTCCTGAAACACTGGAAATGGGCAGGGGACTCACTGACAAAATAAAAAGAAGGGGTCCCTTGGGCACCATCCTTTTTCCTAGGGACCCAAGAAAGCAAGCCACATAAATAAAGCAGAGAACCTAGTGTCACGTTACTTTCATCATATCAAAGTCTCTATGAAAGTCTCTTTTAAATGTTCCAGTCCAGTTCCAGCTAGTTAAAGCTCTCGGCCAAAGTGAAAAAATGGAAGGGGCAGTGTGAGAAGGTCTGTCAATGCATTCATGTATAACTTAGGCAACTATCTCAATGACTGGATTCCTTATTCCAGCTCTGAATTTTGCTTAATCAAAAGTAAAACATTTCATTTCCAAGCACTTCAATACTTGCCTCTGATTCCCTCCCTTGGCTATAAGACAAATCAGGGGTGCTGTCTAATGGTTTCATTAATATTTTTAAATTAAAGAAAACTGTAGAAAGTCCTATATTTGAAGTACTATTTCATCCTAACGTGAGCAGAATGGATGGAAAGTAAGTTACTAAAAATGCATGTAATTTCTTATTAAGAGATGGTGAATAATGATGCCTTCTTTGCCGCCCTAAATGTTTACCTTCATTTTAGAATCACGGAGGAGAGATTATAAGTACTGAACTAAGTCACTGGAATGGATGAAGAACATTAGCAATTTCCTCCCCAATAATCAGGAAGAACTAATATGACCTGGAATGCCAAGCAAAGAAGGCATCATTATTTGCCTTTGACTTGGGATGCAAGGTATTGGGAAGGTGACAGAATCAGAAGTGACCTTCCACGTTCCTCCAACTGGGAGGCATAAGCCCCAGGTCCCTAGACTCTCTGCCAACGAGCAGTCAGCTTCATAGGCTAAGGGTGCATCTTTTTCCTGGGGAGTCCATTCTACTCATTAGGCGACAACTTACCACATTATTTTACATTTAAAATAAACAAGGTGTACTATGGACAGAAAGCAAAATCTGCATGATTTTTTGAGTGAATGCAAGAAATTAAAAATATATATATCTTAGGCCCTTGGTGATGGCTGTGGGTGCTCCAGACCATTCCAGAAGACAAACTGGGTCTCCACAGACACTGAGGTCACTTCAGCAGCCCTGTGAGTCTCAAGATTTCCCATCAAGGTCATCCTTGGAGCAGAGAAGAGAGTTTTATGATCAGATATCTCCAGCTAAGCTACAAAGTCCACAATTTAACCTTTCATGCCTTATCTTAAACATTCATCTGAATTTCCAATGTGTTTCACAATATTTCCATATTTGTTTTAATAAAGAAATAATGTCTTAAGGCCTTTACCACTGAGGAAAATGGAGGGTCTGGGAAGATGTGCTGTGTGATCCTTTGTACCTCAGAAATCCTCCAAGGCTATGTTCTCGCATGGAAGCAGCCAGTGGAAAGGACCTTAGGCGGGAAGTTGGAAGGTCTGGATTCTATTCCAGTTCCTGACACTAGGTAGCTGTGGGTCCCTAGGCCAGTCACTACCTCTTTGAACTAGATAAGCTCGGTGGTGGTAAATTTTCTGTATCAACTTGACTGGACCACTGGGTACCAGATTTTGGTCAAATATTCTGAGTGTTTCTGTGAGGTTCTGGGTGTTTCGGGATGAGCTTAGCATTTAAATCAGTAGAGTGCATAAAGCAGATTGTCCTAGGGACTTCCCTGGTGGCACAGTGGATAGACTCCATGCTCCCAAGGCAGGGGACCCAGGTTCGATCCCTGGTCAGGGAACTAGATCCCACATGCATGCCGCAACTAAGAGTTCACATGCCACAACTAAGGATCCCATGTGCCACAACTATGGAGCCCTGGAGCTACAACTAAGGAGCCCGCCTGCTGCAACTAAGGAGCCCATGTGCTGTAACTAAGGAGCCAGTGAGCCATGACTAAGGAGGCTGCCTGCTGCAACTAAGACCCGGTGCAACTAAATAAATAAATAAGTAAATATAAAACTACTAGAAGCTACCACAGGAGAAAATCCAGGTGACATTGTGCCTGGCAATGACTTTTAAAAAAAAAAAAGGCAGATTGTCCTCCCTGATGAGGGTGGGCCTCACCCAACCAGGTGAAGGCTTGAATATAACAAAAGGCTGACTCTCCCCCAGGTAAGGGAGAATTCTCCTGCCTAACATCTTCAGACTGGAACATCAGCTCTTCCTGCCTGATGAGCTGGGACATTGGCTCCTGCTGGTTCTACAGGAGCTTCCAGTCTTCGGTGTTAAATTGGGACATTGTGTCTGCAGATTTTGGACAGGCTAGCCTCCATAATTGCATGAGTCAACTCCTTATAACAAATCTCTTGCTATAGATGTATAGGTACACACGTCCTATTGGTTCTGTTTCTCTGGGGAACGCTGACTAATAAATACAAGCTCTAAATCTCCACCACCTCCGAAGAATTATAACCAGAATTATACATTCAATGCTTTTCACTGCCTCTCTCCCCCACCCAAATTCTAAAAATAATTGGCACTTACTTATTGGACACACTTTGCTCCTTCCTTCTTCTAGCTTTTGCAGCCCTTGAGCTAGTATTACTGGGGTTGGGAGGGGGAGACGGGAGTGGAACTCCATTTTTTTTTTTTTTTTACATAAAATATGACAACGTTTCTTAGAATTTCACAATGTACCTTAATGTGAAAAGACTTTAAGTCTTGCAGAAATAAATCTTTTAAACTGTTTGGAATCCTTCCCTTAAAAAAAGAAAATATAGGGCTTCCCTGGTGGCGCAGTGGTTGAGAGTCCGCCTGCCGATACAGGGGACGCGGGTTCGTGCCCCGTCCGGGAAGATCCCACGTGCCGCGGAGCGGCTGGGCCCGTGAGCCACGGCCGCTGAGCCTGTGCGTCCGGAGCCTGTGCTCCGCAACGGGAGAGGCCGCAACAGTAAGAGGCCCGCGTACCACAAAAAAAAAATAATGAAAGAAAGAAAAGAAAGAAAGAAAGAAAATTCTGTTAAGAAAAAGAAAAATTCTGTTAAGAAAAAGAAAAATCTGTTAACTCCACCACAACAAAAGTTCAGCACACGTTTTGAAAAATGGCAAAACTGTAATAACCATTCACCCCCCATACAATGGCCTCTCTCTCCTCACCTGCCACCCTATCACTGCAGACACCAGGTAACTAAGTCGTGATTCACCCAGGTGGCCATACAGAGGGAAGTAGGTGGCTCGACTCTTACGGAGAAAGTGTTATGAAGTTCCCATCTTATATTTCTCCCTGGGGCTTACCAAGGTAGTGACAGGGGTGGAATTACCCCTCTTCACCTCAATACCCTCCAGCTGCCCTTGGCTTCCAGTTGAATCTAAACTCACCTGTAGGATCCAGGATAATTTATCCTTGACCCACACCCCCATTAGGATGTGCCTGCTGGTCAGGGTTGCAATCTATCCTCTATCTTGTCCTCTGTCCTAGGAACCAAGAGTTTCATCCATCCCGTATCCCCTGGCACAGTGTTTAGAATTTAAAAAGCACTTGATAAATATCTGTGGAATATGTAACTAAATGAATAAAAGTGCAACACAGCACTTGAAATACTGGAACTTTCCACAGTGTGAACCTAATTCTGACAGCCTTCTGGCAATGATGGTGAGAACCCATCATAGGGTCCTTCTCTCCATGGATCTCAAACTCTTGCTTCATGACAATAACAAGGAATAAGTAGCCCCCTAGGATCTGGGGAATGCATGAAGGATATACTGAACAGTATACCGAGGGGACAACACAGCAGACTGGTGCCAACTTGAACACTTGTAAGTTACAGCTTGAACTCAGACTCAGCGAGGACTCCTCGGCGTGGGTGGGTGGGCGTCAGGACAAAACAGACTCAGCAGGCACAGGGGGACATCCCACCGATTGTGTGACGTGGATCTGCCCCTCAGCTGCCCAAGAATAAATCAGGCAACCAATGCTATTAGGATGGCAGCCACGGGGGCCAGTAATAACTTACAGATTGAGATATTTAAAGCCAGAAAGGATGCCAGAAGGATCTATTCAAACCCTATCGTCCCACAAATGAGAAGAGCAAGGCCAAGCGTTGCTAAATAACTCAGCTCAAGTTTAAGATTTCAGAGCAAGGACTTACACCCAACTCCTCTGGTTCCAAGTCCAGCATGTTTCCTCCAACGCCACTCTGCTTGGGCCCTCGCTCAGGCCTCAGACCTGCCGCTGAGGCTTTTAACACAAATGTTTTGAAATTGTTCTGAGCAATTCTTGGAAACATCTGCTGACATTCTTTCAAGCTGTCAGAGTCTCCAGACCCCATGTGCAATCCACCCAACCACAACACACAAGGTTACTGATGCTTCCCATCCCGCTGCAATTACTCATCTCTATTAGGACACCAGATCCGCCAGTGCTAAATGATAACATCAGCACCTGCATATAGAATTACTATGAAAACATGTTGTTACAAGAACGGTTTCACTAACAGGGTCTGTGGGGGGCCAGGTAGCAGGTACGTAACCCCAGGAGCACATCTTTGCTACTTCTACTACATGTTCGTCATCCAGCGTACACATGAACTAAGCAAGAGGCTGACCCAGGGTTCCTTCGATGGATTTCCTTTCTTTTCCCAGTCCTTTGGAAATGCTTTTCTTCTGGTTGGAGAAATGGAAAGGAAGGTATAGGTTTCAGGTCTTGCTCTTGCAAAACATGTACACGGTTATAAATTCTTTCATCCAATTCGGTTAAACCATTTAACAGACATGACGTCACAGCTTTCTTTCTTTCTTTCTTTCTTTCTTTCTTTCTTCTTTCCTTCCTTCCTTCCTTTCTTTCTCTCTCTCTCTCTCCCTCCCTCTCCCTCCCTCCCCCCTCCCCTCTCTCTCTCTTTCTTTCTTTCCTAAACTTATTTCAAAGTAAAAAGTTTAAAAAGGAAACAATGGAAGAAGGCAGGAAGAAAGGATGGGAGGTGGAAACAGTCCCATGAGCACAGAGCCTTGCCTGCTCTGCCATCCTGGCAGGGAGGGTGTCTGGGTGCCACCAAGCAGTGACTTGTCTGTATAGTCGGGGAGCAAGTGCAGATACAGAGCCAACCAAGCAACGTGAGGCGGAAAGGATCTTAACTCAGGCAACGAGGTGCTTATAAAACTGGTGGGAGAGCTGAAAATGCAGGCTCTGGAGTGAGCAACAATCTCTTTATGGTGCTGCCAGCAAGGCAGTCAGGAAGCTACTGCCCCATGATGGCCCCTGGACCATCTCAGCCACCCCCAGAGAAGCTACCGCTGGACCAGTAGGCTGGCTCCAGAGGCTCACAGGGCTCGAGAGCGAGTGGGCGCCTCCCGCCCCCTCAAGTCGGTTCCGACTTCAGTTCCTCCACAGTATGTCGATGGGGGAATGTACTTCACATCTAGAAAGGTGACTCTGGAAGGAGGATGGAGTGGATGCTGACCAGGCCGGCGTACCATACATCCTGCATCCACCAGCCAGAGAAAGAAAGCCTTCCCTCCACGAGCAAACACCTCGAGGCAGGATGAGGCAGGATCGTAGCTCGAGTCCAAGCCCTCTTCCGAGTTAGCCAGATCTCCATAAAAACAATAGGCTCCAAAGAACAGGTTCCACAAAAGACATCCAAATGGCCAACAGGTACAGGAACAGACGTTCAACATCACTGATCATCAGGAAATGCAAATCAAAACCACCATGAGATCCAGTTATAAGCTGAACAAGTACTAGGGATGGAATGTACAACATGATGAATATAATTAACACTGCTGTATGTTTTATATGAAAGTTATTAAGAGTAAGTCCTAAGAGTTCTGATAATTTTTTTCTATTTCTTTAATTTTTTATCTATATGATGACAGATGGTCACTAAACTTATTGTGATAATCATTTTATAATATATGTAAGTCAAATTATTATGCTGTACACCTTAAACTTATACAGAGCTATATGTCAATTACATCTCAAAAAAACTAGAAGGAAAAAATAATGAGATATCACCTCACACCTGCTAGTATGGTTGCTATCAAAAAGACAAGAGATAAGTACCGGTTGGGAATGTGGAGCAAAGGGAACCCTTGTGCACCGTTGGTGGGAACGTAAATTGGTACAGTCACTATAGAGAACAGTATTCCTCAAAAACTTAAAAAATAGAACTACCATATGATCCTGCAATTCCAGTTCTGGGAATCTCTCAAACAGAAATGAAAACACTAACTCAAAAAGATATCTTCACCCCCATGCTCATTGCAGCATTATTAACAGTAGTCAAGACATGGAAACAACCCAAGTGTCTATCGATGGATGAATGGAAAGAGAAAATGTGGTATATATACATGCAATGGAATATTATTGAGCCATAAAAATAAGCAAAGCCTGCCATATGGACAACATGGATAGACCATAAGGGCATTATGCTAAGTGAAACAAGTCAGACAGAGAAAGACAAGTACTGTATGATCTCATATGTGGAATCTAAACAAACAAACAAACTCATAGATACAGAGAACAGATCGGTGGTTGCCAGAGGTGTGCAGAAGTGTGTGCATGTGGAAGGAGGTCCAAAGGTACAAACTTACCGATATTAAAAAAAAAACAACAACCACCCAATAGGCACAGGGCAATCTCACTGGAGTCATGTGGAGAGCAGACCCTGGGCTGTCCACCCAGCCACCCCAGCCCAAGCCATGAAGCCGTAAGGAGACTGACCACTGCTACCAACTGCCCTCAGTCAGGCCCCCTCTCTGTGCCCGCTTCCCTCTTGGATACCGAGACCGCCCTAGTATCACTTTTGAGACTGGGATCCCACTCTACTTCCCCTCCCAGAATTCCTGGGAACTACTGTTCTTCCCTGACCCCATTTACTCGAGCTGGATCCTGCCACCTGCCACCAATGAGCCAGCGGCTCTGATATGATGGAAAGAACAAAAGAAATGAGTTTAAATCATTTCGCTGACACTGACAGCTGAGTGAATGAAGCAAGCTTAGTTTTAGTTTTAGTAAAGCCCACCACACACCGAGCTTTAGTTTTCTAACATGTAGTACTGCGAGTCTGGTCCACCCAAGATGTTACAAGACGTTGAGACAAGATATCCTAGGGCCTGGTGGGCCAGGTCCAGAATGAGCGCTCAAACCGTCCTTCATTCTTCGGGTTTTGCCCACGGTGTGTGGCTTTGTCTCCACCTTCCTTGCCCCCATATGCTTGGGGATGAGCAGGGCACGCCTGCCATCAACTGCCCACCTCTCTGGACCTCCCCTGACCGCCTGCTGCCAGCACCGTCCCAGCCAGCAGCCCCTTCCGGGGCCTCTTCTGAGCCTGGTGGTTTTTCAACCACAGTGAGTCATAACCAGATGTAATAAAATACTGGAGTCTGCAAAAGAGTCACTTTTTTTTTATCTTAATAAATTAGATGAATCAAGGCTATCCCCCCTTGCTCCTTGCTCCTATCCTAGCACTTTCTTGGGTGGAAAGGAAGGAGTCCAGTCGGGATCTAGCAAGCGGAGGATTCTCTCTGTCACAGACCTGATGGAGCCACCCAGACCCTGGAGCCGACTGGGCACTACGTGGATCTCTTCCTAGAAAAGCAATTTCTTCAAGGAACCTTATTCCAGTGTGTAGGACCCATTTGGCAAAATCCAAGTTCCGTCACTAATTGTCGTCCACTTGCCAGCTTGGCTCAGGACTAGCCCTCCCTGGGCCAGCGAGGATGGAATGACCTGGACCCCTCTTCAGGGCTCCTGGCCCTTTCATACAGTCCCAAGAAATCATGACAAACGGATTAACAAGCCATTTCCCCCAAATTCCAAAATGAGCTCAAGAAAAGGGTCTCTCCCAGAAGAAAGAAATGGAGGGAAAGAATCTGCTCCACTAACTCTGCCCAAATTTGAAGACCAAAAGCAGGAGAGTAAACACGTGTGGAAATTCCAAATGATCCACTCACCTGCACTTGGATTAATGGCACTAGAATACTCACCTGAGAATTACCTACCATTGATGTTTTTAAGTCCTATGCTTCAGTCTACCCGTTGTTCACATTTCTCTTTATCCCTATTCTTTTAAAAACCTTTGGCTTTAGGATGCTCTTTTGAAAGTCTGCAAATGCACACACATACTAATGGAAAAAGAACTACCGTATACACTCTATAGTCATTTGAATAGTTTGCATATTCATTGTGAGCTTATGTTTATGCATGGTCCAGGCCTGTGGCCAAGTCTGGCTCACCTGTCCATCGTTTCCCTGTCCCTGATTGTGTCTGTATGGTACGCTGCACAGCCACCTCTGCTGTCCTGTTCCTCTCCAGATTCTGCCCAAGCACATTCACCAAGAAAATGCACTGTGATGAGTGAACACAACTCATAGCAGATGTTCTCTGCCCTTCTGTTCCAAAGGCAAATAGGACTTACCTGGCTTTGCCAAAAATGCCATCATCTACAGTAAAACTGGGTCTATTGGGCTGTGTACATGTGTGTAGACGGAGGTAGGGGGCAGAGAGAGGGCTACACTGGGGTTTTATGTGTACCACTTGAGAGCATGTACAAGTGGAAACTACAGAAACAGCATCCATTGGGCAAAATTCTATGCAAACTGAGAATCTAGGTTCTTCTAAGCACCTTTCTTTCGTCATCTTCCTGACCGTGACCAGCACAGAGGGGCTATAGCGAGAAATCCCCCCAGAATCTGAAATAAGACAAAACTGCCTTTGGAAAATGAAACTTTAAATCAACTCGTAATGAATCCAATTAAGCCACCATAAAGAGAAAGACTGGTTCCCAGGCTTGCAAGGCATGAAAATAATCAGATCAAATGTTCTGTAAAATATCTAAAGAAAGAAGGTAAGAATGTACTAATCGACAGGGAGCAAAGCGGGTGCCTGTCACCTACTGGTCACGGGACCTTAGGAGGGAAGGGTCCAGAGATATAGACAAGACAGGTTCTACCCCAGCACGTCCAGAGTTAGGGGAGCCCTGGCCTTGGGGATTCTGGGAAGAGCCCTGATTTTAGAAGCTCCTGCTTTCTAGTTCCTGTTCTGCCTAATTACCTGGTTATAATGCGATTCCCAACGCATTGGGAGAGGTCCAATGCCTCTCAGGAGAGCACGTCCCGGGGGGAGGACACAAGCACTTGATCCCGTTGGCAGTATCAGTCTCACTGTAAATCAATAAGCTGGCATCACGTCTGGGACTTGGCCTTTGCTGACAGCCCCACCCCCAGGGGGAGAATGTCCCCGCCATCTGACCATGTTTGTCTGGTCCCCTCAGTAGGTATGGTCTCATCGTAATATATTCATTAGTGACTGAACGGCCTGGGGGCCTTTACAGCTATGGGACAGACTCAAAAGTGAGCAAGGAAAAGACTCCCCGACAGGTGTGATTCTGCACGTGCAAGAGTGAGAAAAATGATACGGGAACATCCCCCCACTATGAAAGATGACAACAGAATGGAGGGTGTCCCAATTTCCTGGGGACCCCTCGCTTGGCTTAGGACCTAGATGAGTGTGGCAATGCTGGGTGAGGTGGCAAGTGCATGAGAAAACAGAGGAAGATGAACGTGGAGTTCCCAGGGGTGATCCTGAGAAGGGAGGATGGGGACAGGGGTGACCAGTGCTGGCACTGCCAGAGGCACAGACCAAGTGACAAGCCCCTTTTAGCGACAACTAAAAGGACTTCTAGTAAAAGGAATGACTGAGTGAGGTTTCAGGTTTCCACTGTGCCATCACCCCACGTGGCCCCCCTCGAAGCCCTCTGTCCAAAGCCTTCAGGAAAATCTACCACTCAGGCACGATCATGTGACTATAGACAGCATCAAATCACAGACTCTGAGGCTGGGCTGCATGAGCCCGACGTCCGGCTCTACCACTTACGACTCCATCCTGGAGAAATTTATGTAACCTCTGTCTGCCTCAGCTGAAAAATGGTACTAACGATAGCAACGACCTCACATAAGTGCTCTGTATGTGTGACGTTACTACGTGGGAGGGAAGATTTCACAGCCGGGTCTACTCGAGGCAGAACCTCCAGGTACCAAAGCAGACCCCCAGGGGCTGTGGCCAACAGAACCAACCAACCCCGAGACAGCAGAGAGCTTAAGGAGGGTGTGGACGGGAGACAATGCAATCAGGTCTAGGGCTTAAGGAGCCGGATGAGCCCAGCTGACGTCTGGATTAGACCAACCGTAATGAACGTTTACTGAACATTTACTATGGGGCGGGCACACACCTGTGTTTCTGCAGAGGTTTAACTTGGTTGACCAGTTTGATTTTTAAAAGAATTAAATCAAAGAGAGAGGAGGAGGGAAAAAAAAATCAGAGCATAAAGAGGGTCTCCGCCTCACCCCTGTTATGCAAAGAGACAGAATCTACTCAGTTACATTGATTTTCCAACAAGATGAGGAATCCACGATGGCCTCAGAGAATTCCGCTCAGCTCTCAGGAATGCTGAAGGTCAAGGACCCCCGATGCTGGTGCTGAACATTGAAAACGCCTGATGACCAGCCTGCTCCCGAGAGACGGAGTCATTGGTGGGTGCAGCCCTGCAACAGGAGTTCTAAAATTCCCATTTGATTCTAACATGCCTTCAAGGCTGAGAACCATCGCTGTCACGAATTTTTTTTTTAACATCCTTATTGGAGTATAATTGCTCTACAATGGTGTGTTAGTTTCTGCTTTATAACAAAGTGAATCAGCTATACATACGTCCCCATATCCCCTCCCTCTTGCGTCTCCCTCCCACCCTCCCTATCCCACCCCCTAGGTGGACACAAAGCACCGAGCTGATCTCCCTGTGCCGTGCGGCTGCTTCCCACTAGCTATCTATTTTACATTTGGTAGTGTATATATATGTCCATGCCACTCTCTCACTTCGTCCCAGCTTCCCTTTCCCCCTCCCTGTGTCCTCAAGTCCATTCTCTACGTCTGCCTCTTTATTCCTGTCCTGCCCTTAGGTTCTTCAGAACTTTTTTTTTTTTTCTTAGATTCCATATGTAAGTGTTAGCATACGGTATTTGTTTTTCTCTTTCTGGCTTACTTCACTCTGTATGACAGACTCTAGGTCCATCCACCTCACTACAAGTAACTCAATTTCGTTTCCTTTTATGGCTGAGTAATATTCCATTGTATATATGTGTCACATCTTCTTTATCCATTCATCTGTCAATGGACCTTTAGGTTGCTTCCATGTCCTGGCTATTGTAAATAGAGCT
>NW_021703780.1:6334414-6418223 GCF_005190385.1 Monodon monoceros | reverse complement strand
AACTCTATTTCGTTTCCTTTTATGGCTGAGTAATATTCCATTGTATATATGTGTCACATCTTCTTTATCCATTCATCTGTCAATGGACCTTTAGGTTGCTTCCATGTCCTGGCTATTGTAAATAGAGCTGCAATGAACATTGTGGTACAGCTGTCATGAATTTTAATCTATTTCCAGGTAGTCTGTTTCCCAAGCTTTCCTGATAGAGATCACTGGGGGGAATTGTTGAAGCTACAGATTTCCCCAGGCCCCTTCCCTAGGATTTCTGAATTAGTAAATCTAGGATGAAGCCCAGGAACCTGCATGTTTACAAGCACCCCAGGTGATGTATATATACCCAGGGAGGTTCAGAAAACAGGTTGTACTTTTAGGAGAGGGCGGAGACAATATTGTAAAATCAACGGGGAAGTTACGTTGCTAATAACAGCTGTAAGTACAGCCGTGCAGCCCCCAAGGTACCCTCTGGGGCTTAGTTCCAGGACCCCCGCGGACACCAAAACCCACAGAGGCTCAAACCCCTTACACTGGGCCCTCTGCATCCGTGGGTATGCAGGGCTGGCTGTATACATGTTTATACCCCTCTCTGGAGTTGTGTTCCAATCCCAATCTGTGTCCAGGACTTAAATGAAAGACAAAATGCGAACAAAATTCCCAGTCCTGCAGATATTCCATCTTTACTCGGTGGGCCACAGGCCAAGAGAAAGAAGAACCGCTGTGACATGTGGTTTCTGCCTCTTCTTAAGGGATCATTTTTTTCACTATGATTTGGACCAAATCACCAGGACCTAGAATTTGAAATTGATGTAAGCTATACACACATCACTGAACAAGCACTTAGACAGCAGTTCACGTAAACGTATATTCAACTGCGTAAGAACACGATGTGGCTTATTTTTTTGTCTTAAATGTTTTATACTGTATTATTTAAACGGTTCCATGCACTTTAAAAAAAGGCAGAAAGCTTCCACATTCATTTTTTAAGTTCACACTATAAGTAGCTACATAACCCTGATATCAAAACTGAACAAGGATAGAAAATAAATGGAAATGTATAGCAGTCTCATTTGACTACATCCAAAGATCCTAAATATAGGAGTCTATTTAAATACTTGTATATGAGAAGGGTTTATTCCAGGATGCAAGAATGATTCAACATTAGAAAACCTGTTTACGTTAAGTCACTACTTTGAAGGATGCCCATTGTTGCCATTATATATTTTATAGTAATAAAATATTTTTTAGGAACTCTCAGAGGTCCTAGACAATGAAGGACAAGGAAAAGACAGTTATGAATCCTAGAAAGAAAATTTCAAATTTATCTTTATTTGTAGATGATATGATGGTCTACCTCAAAACTCCAAGAAAATCAACCTCTCTGCATTGTTTTTTTCTGGTTTGATTTTTTTTTAAATAATTGCAATTATAAATTACAATTTACAATAATACTTTTCCAAATATCTTTTCCCTGACATTCCAAAACGCTTAGAGCAACTACCTTAAGTATTTTCCCAAGCTTGATTTCTCTGTGACCCTACCAGGTAAGTCTTTCAGATTTTCAATTCACAGGCTAGAAGATGCACAAAAACAAAAACCTGGCAGAGGTCATAGGAAGAGGGATGTGACGACCACAAACACCCGTGCTGAACTTGACGCCAACTCAACACATCTGAGCATAAGCCCCTGGCTTTCCAACTTTGCTGCACCCCGCAATCCGCTGGGGTATCTTTAAGAGATGTGTGATGCCAGCTCCCACCCCAGACACTGTGATTGATTTAGGGTGCCACCTGGGCATCGGGTTTTTAAAAGCACTTCAGGTGATTCTAAAACCTAACAAAGTCTGGGAACTGCTGACTTCAGCAGTTCCCAGGCTGCTCGTCATTTTGGCAAGTCTGGGCTCCGAAGAGCTGAGAGCATAGCTCTGCTCCGTCCTTTTCAACATCTGGCTCAGGTCCTTTTACCTATAACCCGTCTCTGTTCTAATTCAGAAACTTCCTGGGACATCTGAGCACCTCTTTGGCCTTTGGCTTTATTCATCCTATCTGCACTGCCCTACGAACACATTGCGGTACTTACTGAATATGTTGGTTTGGGGGGGGGGTGTGTGTACCCCTTCAGAATGGTTTACCTAGTTAGTACAGCAAAGCTCCTATCAGATTTACTGACCACCTACCGTGCAGGTGCCGTGGGGTGACAGCAACGATTAAGGCCCCATCTTGAGCCCCCTGGTGTTCACAGTATACGATGTGGCAGAAAAAGACACAAAATAACCATAACAACAAAAAACATGACTGAGCATAATGAACTGTGATGAGTACAACAAGAAAGGCACAAATCCGGACTTCCCTGGTGGTCCAGTGATAAAGAATCCGCCTGCCAATGCAGGGGACGCGGGTTCCATCCCTGGTCGGGCAGCTAAGATCCCACATGCCACGGGGCAACGAAGCCCAGGTGCCACAACTACTGAGCTCGCGCACCTCAACGAGAGAGCCCACGTGCTGCAGACTACAGAGCCCATGTGCTCTGGAGCCCACGCACCACAACTAGACAGAGAAAAACCACACACGGCAACTAGAGAGAAGCTGGCCTGCCACAACGAAGAGATCCTTCGTGCTGCATGCCTCAACAAAGACCCCACGTGCCGCCACTAAGACCCGATGCAGCCAAAAAAATAAATAAATAAAAATTTAAAAAGAAAGGCACAAATCAAGGGAGAGAGAAATATCCCTTTACCTCGCAAAATAATGAGACAGGAAGAAGTAGAAGTAGCCAATCCTAGAGGGTTTCTGAAACAAGAAAGAGACTCTCAGGCCCCTGGCAGGGTGGGGAGGTACAACAAGGAGATGCCAGCCTGGCAGGGGTGACCTGATGGGCACACGTGGTGAGGAAGTCGAGATGTGGCCTCTACAAGGCTGGAGACTGAGGTTCAAAAGCAGGTAAGAAGACAGCCTGGAGAAGCAGATGCAAAGAGGGCAGAGCCACAGCCTGGAGAAGCAGATGCAAAGGGGGCAGAGCCCATGGGAGGGGAGGTCAGTGTGTCTGAAAAAACCCAGGGGACCCAGCTCTGATGAAGCAGGGCGCCAGGTGCAAGTGAAAACCAGTCACTTCCAGTTTCCGGTTTGGCATGTAAGGATCTTGGAAGTCACCAATACATCCTAAGAACAAGTAAAAAAAAGCTAAACAAACTGAAAACCAGCAACTCTTCTTGAACCCATCAGAGAAGTGAGGTCAAGGGCAAGGCACTGCCCCAGAACTTGGACAGACAAGCAGACACAGAGGATTGCAATTTACCAGAGCAGAGACTCTTGAGCAGAAATCGCTAGGAGAACCGGCTCTGTGGTAGGAAATCCTGAACTGTAATTGATGAATTGCTGGCGGCTCGCTGTGAACAATTCTGAGAATTAAAACTCCAGGAGGACCCCGTGCTTCTGTGAGCTTCACCTTCTTCAGGAACTCGACCAGGTTCTCACAGTGAAGATCAGAGAAAAATCCCCACGTGCTTTCAACAGGAAGAGGGCAAAAGGGGTCATTTTGAAGTACACCAGAGCGCTCTGTTCTTAACAAGGCCTGAAACCATGAGAAATGATTTCACTAGCGCCCAACCAACCTGGGAGAAAGGAAATACCCGACTGCTGCCCCCTGTAGCCATCCTGCCCCACCTAAGGGGGAAAAATCCGCAGAGCCTGGTGAAGTTCAGGGCCTGGGGCACAGGTTCACTGCAAGACTGAGATCTAATCACAGGACTGGAGAACACTCTCCCCTCCTCCCATCTCACCACCACATTCCTTGGGGCTTATTTACCCACAGTTCATTTGACCCAGTACGTCATGCCTATCTTTCAACAAAAAATTACAAGGCATACTAAAAGGCAAAAAACAACACAGCTTGAAGAGACAGAGCAAGCATCAGAACCAGGCTCTGATATGGCAGGGATGTTGGAATTATGAGATCAGGAAATTAAAATAACGAAGACCGTCAGGTAACAAAAGATTTGCCAGCTAGTACCTGAATAAGAACTATCCCTGGCTTGAAGGCACTAACAGTATTACATTTTCACCTAAGATAACAAATAAGAAAAATTACAGCTCTGTACCTGGGAGAAAAAGAGCTGACAACTGAGTTTCCTGAGCTCGCCCTCACCGACCTATTAAATCCGACTCTCCAGGTGGGACTCAGGATAGGGATGGTATGTAAAATATCGTCAGGGACTTCCCTGGTGGTGCAGTGGTTAAGAATCTGCCTGCCAACGCAGGGGACACAGGTTCGAGCGCTGGTCCAGGAAGATCCCACATGCCGCGGAGCAACTTCTCAACAAGAGAAGCCACCGCAACGAGAAGCCCGCGCACCACAACAAAGAGTAGCCCCCGCTCGCCACAACTAGAGAAAGCCCGTGCACAGCAACGAAGACCCAGCGCAGCCAAAAATAAATTAATTAAAAAAAATCTTCATCCATGTCACCCGGCAAAGTCTCCTGCATAAAGGACATGCCTTCAAATATATATATTGATTTTATTTGTGTGCATTATTCTAAAAACAGCAAGCCTACATTTAGGCACAAGTAAACAGTCTGCCATTACACGCTTTCCAATTCATTATTTCTAATACTCCACTTTAGCGAACTCATCATTAGAGGTAGACTTCAAAACCACCTAAAATCTGCAGATAAGATACAATCCTCAAAACGCTCTACAGGATCTTCCTCAAAAGACCACCTGGGAGCACATACTGAATGCAGAAAGAATTTCCCACTTAAACATGCTCAGCCATCGCAAGGCATCAAACTTACTGTAGCAGACAGAATAGTGGCCCCCAAAGGTGGCCATGTCCTAATCCCTGGAACCAGGGAATGTGTTACCTTACACCGTCAAAGGGATTTTGCAGATGCGATTAAGCCACAGATTTTGAGATGAGGAGATAATCCCCGGTTATCCAGCTGGGCCCAACGTGGGACACAGGAGAGTCAGGAGGAGAGGTGATGAAGAGGGTGAGAGAGATCTGAAGATGGAGGAAAAGGTCACAAGCCAAGGAATGCAGGTAGCCTCTAGGAGCTGCAAAAGTCAAGGAAGCAGGTATTTTCCCCTAGAGCCTCCTGAAGAAACACAGCTTGGCTAACACCTAAAATTAACCCAGGGAAACCTATGTCAGACCTCTGGTCTACACAGCTGTAGGAGAAGCTCATGTTGTTTTAAGTCACTAATCTTGGGGTAATTTGTTACAGCAGCAACAGAAGCACACTTGCCATCTACCAGCATGTGCCAAAGGGGGTCAGGCCAGCGAGTTAACGCGAGAACAGGAACCGGGGTCCCTCGCCTGGGGAGGTGCCGCTGATGACAAGGTGAGGAACGAACTTTGGCTGATGGGTGCTTCTGACGCACCTGCATGTCCTTGCTGATGGGAGGTGGGATCACGAAACAGAGTTAACCTACCTCAACCAACTGCACCAAACAAGGATTGACCACCCAAGTTGTTTGTTTTTTTTTTTTTTTGGAAGGGCGGGTGAAGGGGACTCTTCTCTCTTCCTGTAACAGTGAGAGTTGATGTAATTACCTCTGTCCTGCTTAAAATCCTGAGAAGCAGGTCTGATAATGAATATGTTGAAATGAACTGGCGTTTCCCCTCTCTGGGAAGCAAGCCTGACCTCTTTGAGCAATAAACCTACAACCCCGGGCATCCCTGGACCAACCCATCAGGAGGGAGATGCAGAAACCAATTATCCATAAATTCAAGGCTTTGAAGTCTCAAGACTGGTCCATTCCTGGAACATTCTGTAAGTCACCGTTTGTTAGAACACAGTTTCATAACGAAAGGGAATGAGATGCGTCCCAGTGAGAGTGAAGCAGGATACTGTGTGTGTTTGACCAAACCTTCATCGTGCAGCTGGAACCCAAGGTGACAGAGTCACCTCTCACCCTTGGAACACACAGCATGTCCCTTCTGAGTGGCCAGCGACCACTGCAGGGTGTGCCCCACATTGGTCTCCGCAAAACCAGCCACGAAACACCAGCTGACTGGTCTTAACAACTCCAAGGAATGGCTGACGAATAAGACTGGATTTGCACTGTGGAGGGCATGCAAGTTATTCAAGTCAAACATTTTAAAAGTTCAATCTATGACCCCTCTTTAAAGGGGCCAAGAACCAAGGTGACAGTGACACACTGTGAATGATATTGCATGTAGGGAGAGGAGAGGAAGACGACTGGGAATGAGACAAAATTCAAACGTGTCGCAAGTCTCCCACTATGGAGAGAAGACATGAAGTCAAACTGATTCCCTGCACGCGGTAAGTGTTTAACACAAGCCTATTCGGAGAAGGCAGGAAGAGAACCCTCAGGCTGTCCGGGTGACAAGATCTCCAGGCACAAAATAAACCCCTTCTTGGCTTCTCTCTCCCGGTCCCCCTTGGGCCTCCTTACTGCTGGGGACCCTGCAGTTCCAGCAACAAGAATGTGGTAGCAACTGGACCACAGAAATCTGACCTCCACATAACATCACTGGAGTGGACCACTGATGAGCATCCTCACACGTGCTCTGTGTGCATTACAGACATCCTCCCTCCCAGACAGCAAACCTACGTTTGTGCAGTAAAGGGGGAAGAAAACAGGAGTGTGGTCTGACACTTCATCTTAGTGGGAATCGTTACAAGTACAGGCTTTTGGGCCCATGAATTTCTAACGTCTTCTTCTCGAAGTTGCAGATGGTTTTAAAACGAGTAGAGAAAGATAAACACCCGCTTCCATCCCCTCCAGAAAAGGACAGCCCCCTGCTTGAATATTCAACAGAGGCTTTCATTTGAGGAAAGTAGATGAAATTTCAGACTCCCTTCCCCCCAAAGCATTCCCACACGAATCATTCTAAACCCTTGAATCGCCTGAGCTGAAAACCCAGACTCACCTCTCTACCCGCCCCGCTTCCCCCAGAGCGCACGGCAGATACCCGGTCACGTAACCCCCTCCCCCGCTGGGGTCCCCCTGGCAGGGCACCACTGTGTTTTTTCACCATTTCTGAGGACAGATCCTTCACTCAACAGCTGTGTTTGTTTACGGGATGAGAAATGAACACGGGACACATGCACTTGATCCAGCAGAGTTTTCCTTTTGGCATCTCCCTCTCCAGACTACACAATATATCCGACCTTGTAGTCCGGTTAGAATTTGCCATCGGCCGGAGCCAAGAGAGTGGGTAGAGAGGACGTCGCCATGGAGGGGAACCTGGAATCATTCGCTCTATAGACAGACATCAATTTTTCCTTGAAGCAGTGCCAACAGGCCACCCCCTGTGTCCCTCCGAACCTGCCATTTCTCTACAGCAGAGGGACAGGGTCCCCACTTCTCAGACACCAGGGGATGGGCGGGAGGGACAGGGTCCCCACTTCTCAGACACCAGGGGATGGACGGCTCTGTGAGTCCCTCGAGGTCCTGCCCAGGCACGATGGAGCCAACTTGGCTGTCCAAGGCCACAACCCACACTTCCATATCTGGCAAACTGTCGCCCGTAGCAAGGTGCCCTTTGAATGAAAGGTGTTTTAAAAAGATGAGGGTAAAAGTCTCCGACATAAAAGAAAAGGCAGATGTTTCCTTGAAACTTTTTCTGTTCAGAAAACGACTTTGCTTTTGGTGGTTTCTTAAAATTCCCAAAAGTGCTCCCTCAACTTTTAAAAATCAGATCATCTGGAAGAGGATCACTATTCTATATAAAAATACCAAACTTTATCATTCCTTTTTTTTTCTTTTCGGGAAACGTATACTTCCGATCTTCTTGTTTCCGAGTAGTGGGGTGTCTTGTGCTTTCATTTCTCTGCAAAGTGTCTTTTGGATTATTCCTCACCCGGGGTTGGCTGCAGAAAGCGGAGGCCGAAAACACTGGTGAGCTGTCTCCAAGTTCTAAATTCACTTCTGGGATGTATGCTTTGTCTTTCGAAATGCGGGTGTCTGAAAGCTCACCCAGTTATCTAAGACTTAGGGAATCCACAGGAGTATCTGCAGAGCACAGAGTGCGGTGCAAACACGCAAGGGAGTCCCAAGGGCAGGTGGGAAGTAGGGCCAACGTACACGGCCACGTTTTATGGGCTGCATCCCAGGTGTTCAAAGGCCCCGCCTCTAGGCTCCCAGGACACCGCAAATGCAAAGCAGACGCCAGCTGGCTGCACTCTGGTGTCACTAGGCAGCTTAAACATCAAGCCAAGCATGGAGATTCCTTTCTCATCTTACTGCTTCTCCCCTCGAGGGGCAATATGAGAATATGAATGCACAACCCGTGTTCTCATAGGATGCTGTGGTCGCTGGAACAATACTTAAAATGTGTGGACACACACACGCAGACACACACAGTGAGTCGTATCTTTCTATTAGAGCAGAATATAATATCGTTATAGACGCTATAACATTTAGAGCCAGAAACAATATTTCATACGACACAGACTAAGATTAAACTCACATTGCTAATAGTATGTGTTGGCTGCTTTACTCAGCTAGCTCCTAGAATATATTTATGTCCTAACTTTTTGTTTTATATTCATCTTATCTCCCCCCATAGGCTGTAAGCTCCAGGAGGTCAAGGTCTGCTGCGTAAGTATCTGAACCCTAGTCAACCCTTAGCAATAGGAGGTGCCCCAGTAATACGGTGAAAACTACCTCATTCTCAAAGCAAACCTTCAGGTCTGAATAAAATGTCAACCCAGGAAGTCACTGGTGAGGCCCCAGGCATGTCCTCTGAAAAGTAACACGTAACATGTCATGAACACGTGGCTGCTTCCATTTTAGT
This sequence comes from Monodon monoceros, assembly GCF_005190385.1. Lineage (NCBI taxonomy): Eukaryota > Metazoa > Chordata > Mammalia > Artiodactyla > Monodontidae > Monodon > Monodon monoceros. Next base: position 6,409,466 of record NW_021703780.1, on the reverse strand, counting down.
GAAGACACCACCTCTTCCCTACACCAAATGCAAAGTAAGACTCTGCCCATGTCCTCCAGGAGGTGACGGACGAGTGGGGATGGGAAAAAGTGAACAAATGACAGCCGAGCCATCAGGAAGTGCCAACCACATGCTATGAAGACTTCGAGGAAAGGGAGTTTGCATCTACCCCAAAGAGGTCAGTAAAGGCTTAAGGAAGGAGCTACAATTTGAGACGGGCCTTGAAGCGTGGCTAAGAGCACGCAGAAAGGTGGTGAGGGTTGAGATACAGAGCCCACTTCAGCGGCTGCGTCTGGGTCTTGAATGCTGACCCAATCCATTCAAACACAAACCATGGCTGCTGCGGTGGATCACCCCTCAGCAGGACTGGAATTTTCTATGCTATTAGCTGATCACACTGAGTCCATTACAGAATATCATATGTCCTTCTCCACCTTACGAAAAGAGAAGTGCACTTGGAATTCTATGTTAAAATAATACACTGGGCTCCTTCTGTCTCTAGCCCAATTATAGGACGTTGGAACACTCTGCTGGGAAACTTGCGATAATGAGCAGCCAGCGCTGAAGGGCATAATGTTTTGATTGTCAAACAGGTTGTTCACGATGCAAATCTATGACTTCAGAAGTGATTTCACAAACATCTTGGTAACAGCCATCTGACTCATAAGCTCCAACGTAGTCTTATAAAGCAGCTGTGTGTGTAAGTAATCCAAAGATGGTCCCTGAGAAATGTTACAGCGAAAGCATAAAATAAGAAAGCCTGCATCTTGAAGAGGATAACATTTCGCAGTGCAACTTTCACACTCAACGTAAGGCGAGGGCCAAGCCAACCATGCAAAATGTGCCAATGCAGGGCATCGCTGATCCAGGGGGAGAGAACACATGTATAGGCTTATGTGATTTTACAAAACTAATGGGAGACTTGCCACCCGCTGACTACAGCAAACTCACTTGGAGGTCTCATAAGACAACCCTTATTTCACACAGAACGTTTTGATCCATTCAAGGCTTTTACTTTGATTTTTACGTTTTATTCCCCAGGCATCTGTTGTTCATGTGTTAAAAAGCTATGGCCCAGGAGAGGTAAGTGACTTGCCCAGGGTCGCCCAGCAGTCAAGTCAGGGTGGGAGGATGGTGTCTGTCACTCCACTGATTCCTTCCCTTTCATCCACACGCAGACTGACAAAGACACTCAGGAAAAGGGCCAAATACGTTATAATTCTGCATTTTCTGTTTCAATTTCACTGCTGTTCATCACACCAGCTCAAAACACTGTGAAAGTCTGGTTTCTTAAAAATAAGAATGTAGGGCTTCCCTGGTGGCGCAGTGGTTGAGAGTCCGCCTGCCGATGCAGGGGACTCGGGTTCGTGCCCCGGTCCGGGAAGATCCCACATGCCGCGGAGCGGCTGGGCCCATGAGCCATGGCCGCTGGGCCTGCGCGTCCGGAGCCTGTGCTCCCCAGCGGGAGAGGCCACAACACTGAGAGGCCCGCGTACCGCAAAAAAAAATAAGAAGAATGGAATCAGCGGGTGTTTAAATTTTACTTCTCTGTTCTCCTACTCCACTTGAGCTTTTAAAGTCATACGTCCTTAATCCCATAGAACATGTCCCTTATTTAAAATTCAAAGCCAGTTCAAGCCAAGAGCCTTAAAGAACATGGGTTTTACTAACGAGGCAACTGGGATCTAGATAGGTTACCAGTGACTGCAAGGTTATCAGCTAGTTAGTGGCAAACCAAGACTAGAAACAGAGTTTTCTGGACTCCAGCACGCAGAGTGACGACGGAGGACCTCGGAAAAGCTGAATTCTAACTGCCTACAGCACATGGCTTGCATTTTTTCACCCATGCTCTGACAGGTCCCCTCCACCTTGAGCTGCCCGAGGACCCATCTGGCAGAATTCACATCTGGTGGAATTATTCAGGAACAATGTATGATCTTCCTAGGAACACAGGTTTCTAGTAAGACGGAAGATATTACTAGCGTTGAGGATACTTACCTGGCCGTGAGGGACGTAAAGAATGTCTAACGGCATCTCCTGAATCACTGAATGAGTCCCCAAATCAGCAGTGAGAATGGCATTCTGAAAAAGGAAAGCCTTCCTTGTACCAGGTTACCATTCAGAAGGTAATTCCATAGCTAACATGTGCTAGGCTCTGCGCTCAAAGAAACACAGGAATAACACAGCCCCTGCTCTTAGGAGCTCTTGGTCTGGCCGGAAACACTGATGAGTAAGCAGATCACTCGCGTTGGTCTGACATGAGACACCTCTGCTCCACCACTGCCCACCGCCTCTCCTCAAACCACAGATGCACCTGTGGGCAGGTGAGCAAACAGAGAAGGGAACATGGGCTCCACCTCCCGTGGTGCCTGTGAGCCCGTGGTAGGCGGCTGGAGAGAGGGTAAGGGGGCTTGTTGTCAGGTCAACAAAGAGACTGGACACCAAAATTGCTAAGCACAGCCTGACCCAAAGGCTGCACTCTTCTCATGTGTCAGGTTTGGCAATGGGCCTCCTGTGACCAGCCCCTCTGAAGCATCCCCAAGCTTCACCTTCTAGCCACTACCACCACAGCTATTCAAAAAAGGTAAAAATTAACATGCAAAGGCCACAAAGCACTGTAGGGAAGAGAGGGTGTTTGTTGATCCTGTTTTAAATAGGCTTGGTTGCAAACCAGAGCTGTCCATATGGCCGTTTTCCAAAACACAAATCTGGTGAGGTCCTACAAGGACCTAAGAGGAGCCCAGATGAATTTCTTAGTCCTTAAATAAATGCCTGGGGGTGAGTGTTCAGCAGAATTCTCTAAATCTATTCCTGATTCTGCCAGTCATTCCTAGGCTTGAGTGAGAATCTTTGTTCCTCTATTCAGCTCCCTGCCTGGGTAGAGCAGGGATATCACTTATCTAAGGGTGTTGGCTACTCAACTTGCATTCACAACCTCAATGTGAATTCAGAGATGCTGGAATCTGCACAGATCACCATCTTTCCAGAAAGAAGCCGAGCTACAAGTCCGAAAGGTAATGTGTGGAATGTTTGTGGAAAATGCTATATATTTGGTTGGTGGTGTCCCCATGCGTGAGCATTCTTCTCTAACCAGAAAGACTAGTTTGCCATGATTCTATTTCTCCTCTGCAGAGCCTTGATCTAGAAAAGAAGTCACTTCTAGAGAAACTCTGGAGATAATTTGAGGCAGGATTCCCAAACATGTGAACTTTCAGAGTAGCCATTTTAGCAGGCTAGGGAGTGGAGATCAGCAGTCATGACTGAGGACTGTGGAAAGAATGAAGAGGAATACTAGTTAGGATTTCATTCCTGCTCTGCAGAGCAGGGAGCCTTCAAAAGGAGAGAGCGCAGGAATATCTATGAAGACGAAGCTCTGGGTATAACCAAAAAAGAACACAAACAGATTGCTGGTAAGGTGGGGAGACAAAATGGGAGAGGTCTGGAAAAGAAGCAAGCAGCATCTCTGAAACCAGTCTTATTTCAGCAATAAAGAATTTCCTGGTCAAGAGTAATAGCTGAGGTGTGTTCCTTTTTCTCTGAGGGAGAATGAAGAAATTAGAGACAATTCATAGCTTCAAGCGATCAAAGGAACTTTGGGGACTCACAGTTGCTCTATGTATTGAGTTGGACAGTATCCCCACAAAATTCATATGCTTCCCAGAACTTCAGAATGTGACCTTATTTGGAAATAGGGTCCTTGTGGATATAATTAGTTAAGATGAGGTCATAACTGGAATAGGGTGGGCCCTTAACCCAATATGACTAATGTCCTTATAAGAAGAAGCGAAGAGACAAAAAAACAGCAGAGAGAAAAAGAATGCCACATGAAGACAGAGGCAGAGATTGCAGTGATGCTTCTACAGGTCAAGGAATACCAAGGACAGCCAGTAACACCAGAAGCTAAGAGAAAGGCATGGAACAGATCCTCTCCTAGAGCCTTCAGAGAGCACAGCCCTGCCAACACTTTGATTTCAGACTTTTAGCCTCCAGAACTGTGAGAGAATAAACTTCTGCTATTTAAACCCACCCAATTTACGGTACTTTGTTGTGGAAGCCCCAGGAAATTAACACACCATACTATGCATTTTGCAAATGAAATAATATAACTAGTACAGTCTTTAATTTGACTTCTTTATACCACACAATGGGAATTTCCCTTCTGTCCATGAAGACTAAACACTATGGAATTGCACTCCCACCATAAAACAATTAGAAAACAAATGAATAAAAGTTCTGAAACAAATGATGTGAACCCTACGATTGCCCCAGATCACTGCCTAGAGAATTTCAGGTGCGGGGGGTCATACAGAGTCCAATAACCTCACTGAGTTCAAGAGACTGAGACTGGAGTTTGGGGAGGCCAACGTAGCTAAATTTGCAGGGCTGAATACCAGAAAAAAGGGAGTTACACAGAGAGAGCAAGCTCCAAAGATATGCAAAGGAGTCTTCTCTAGCCTTTAGCTGAATTCTCAACTGCTCATGTCTAACAAAACCTCCAAGACATGGAAAGAACTATAGCGAAAAAAAAGAAAAATTACCAGAGCTCACACAAGCCTGCGAAGATTGTGTCCCCAAGAACCAGAGTGTTGAGACATCATAGTATATGGAGCATTAGGTAGAATCTTCAAAAAGAATGTGCCTTAGTAGGGGAATAAATGTTTCCTAAAATAAAAGCTGACCTGTGCCCACTATAACAAAGCATAAAAGCAAATGTCAAAAGGATCCTCAAATAGATCTGCAAGTTACTTAACAGCATATCAAAATAAAACTTAACTTTCCTTAGAGGAACATAACAAAATCCAGCAGCACACAACACGCCAAATCAAAGATGAATGGGCATGCCAAGAAACAGGAACATATAACTCATAACCAAAAGAAAAATCAATCAATGCAAACAGACTCAAATACAAGAGATAACGAGCTATAATAATAATAGTAGGCAACGACCTTGAATAGCTATTATAAATCTTAAATATATGCTCAAGGATGCAAAGGAAAATATTAGTATGTGGAGGAAATAAACAGAAGCTATAAAATGTGCAAGTGAAACTTCCAGAAGTCAAACAAAACATACACTGGATGAGATTAACACCAGTTTAGATAATGAAGAAGAAAATGTAAGTGAAGTTGAAGTCATAGCAACAGAAACTGTGCCAAATGAGACAGCACAGAGACAAAGAAAGACTGAAAATAAATGAACAGGGTTTGGTGAACTGTGGGATAACATAAAGCAGTCTAGCATTTTGGGAATTTCAGTCCCAGAAGGAGGGGAAGAAAAGGGGAAGGCTGAAAAGTGATTGGAAGAAGTAATGACCAAATTAAAAAAAAAAAAAAGAAAACAAACAAAAAAACCTATAAACTCACAGATCCAAGAAACTCAAAGAACTCCAAATAGAAAAATCATAAAATAACACCAAGGCACATGATAAAAAAAAAAATTGATGAAACACAGCGATAAAGTTAAAAATCTTAAAAATCAGCCATATAAAAAAAGACACATTACATACAGAGGACAAAGATAAACGTGATAGCAGACTTCTCAACAGGCCACTCAGAGTAGAAGTCAATAGAATGATATCTTTAAAGAGATCTCTTTAAAGAGATATGCAGAAAGAAAAAAAATACTGACAACCTAAAATTATAATTTGAAAAATTAGAAGTTGAAAGTGAAAAATCTTTCAAAAATGGAGATAGACTTTTTCAGAAAAAACGCTGAATTTATCACCAGTAGACCTGTACTACATGAAAGGTTAAAAAAAGTTCTTTAAGCAGAAGGAATTACAAGTTGAAAGTGAAAATTTTTCAAAAATGGAGATAGACTTTTTCAGACAAACAAAAGCTGAGAGAATTTATCACCAGTAGACCTGTATTACATGAAAGGTTAAAAAAAAGTTCTTTAAGCAGAAGGAAGATGGAAATTTAGATCTACATAAAGGAATAAAAAGTTCAAGAAATGGTAAATACATACATAAACATAAAAGACTTCTCTCTTTTTAAATTTCTTAAAACATAATCGACTGCTTAAAACAAACAAAATAACAGAATATTGAGGATTTGTAACATATGTAGAAATAAAATATGACAACAATAACACAAAGGACCAGAGGGAGAAATTGAAGTATACTTTGTAAAGTTTTTAGAGTATATGTGAAATTGTGAAGAATTTGAAGGTAGACTGTGATAAACTGATGGTAATGGAGATAAAATAAAATCATAAAAAATACACCATTAATCCAAAAGAAGGCAAAGAAAGAGGGGGAAAGGAACAAAGAACAGACAGGACAAAGAGAAAATAAATAGCAAAATGGTATATTTAAACTCAACTGTGTTAATAATTGTATTAAATTTAAATGGTCTAAACAGTCCAATTAAAAGGAAGAGACCACCAGATCACTTAAAAAACCCAACAAAATCTAATTACACACTATTTACAAGAAATCCACTTTATGTATGAAGTCTATAGTTACAGATACATCAAAAGTAAAAGGTTGTGGGCTTCCCTGGTGGTGCAGTGGTTGAGAGTCTGCCTGCCGGTGCAGGGGACACGGGTTTGTGCCCCGGTCCTGGAAGATCCCACATGCCACAGAGCAGCTGGGCCTGTGAGCCATGGCCGCTGGGCCTGCACGTCCAGAGCCTGTGCTCCGCAACGGGAGAGGCCACAACAGTGAGAGGCCCGTGTACCAGAAAAAAAAAAAAAGTAAAAGTTTGGAAAATTATGCCCTGCAAACACTAATCAAAGAAACTAGAATGGCCATATTAATTTCAGATATAAGATGGCTTCAAAACAAAGAATATTACCAGAGAGAAAAAGGAATATTTCATAATGCTAAAGAGTCCAGTTCATCAAGACACGTAACAATCCTAAAAGTGCATTCCCCTAATAACAAAGCTTCAAAACACATGAAAGAAAAAAAAATGATAGAACTGAAAGGAGAAGTGGGCAAATCCTTAACGATGGAGATTTCAACTATGAGTAATCAATAAAAGTAGATGGAAAGTCAGTAAAGATACAGAAGACTTGAACAACACTATCAACCAACTTGACCTAATTGCCATTTATAGAACACTCCACCAACAGCAGCAGAATACGTGTTCTTTTTAAGTGCACAAGAAACATTCACCAAGATATGACTCCAAAACAAGACTCAAATTCAAAATGACTGCAATCACCCTGTGCTCTCTGACGGCAGTGGAATTAAACTAGAAATCGGCAAATCCTCAGATATTTCAAAATTAAACAGCATACTCCTAAATAATCAAAAGGTCAAAGAAGAAATCACAAGGGAAATTTTTAAAATATTTTGAACTGAATGCAAATGAAAACATAACAAGAGGAAAGACTGGTGGTGAGGGGGAAATCTATACCATTTAACGGTTATTTAGAAAAGAAGAATGGTCCATACACCAGTGATGAGAGTACTTATTTATAATTTGGGCACTCAGAATTAATTTTAATTTGTAGATTTGGGGGCAAAGTCTCAATGACCTTGGAAGCCTGACTTCTCTCCCCCGCTTATCTCCCAAGAAAGGAACTCAAGCTCTTTTTAAATACGGGCATTTCTGAAACAAAGATACCACTGCCTGTCAGCTCTGTGAAGAAGGAAGGCTGTGAACTAGCTCAATACCTCTCAAAGTTTAATTTGCCTATGAATCACCTAGAGATCTTGTAAAAATGATATTCTGAATCAAAAGATATGGGAGTAGGCCTGAGATGATGCATTTCTAACAAGCTCCCTAGTGAGGCAGACCACACTTTCAGCAGCAGGGAACAAGAACCCTCTCCTCCAAACAATACATCAGCTTCTTTTTAACCAGGAACAATTTCTCCCACCGAATCTGATTTTTTTAAAATCCCTCTTGTGTCCTCTTCCCTCTCTGGAGAAAATGCCAAGAAAAGGTCAGTGGGTGATGGTGGCAAAAGTTACTTAATAGAGAAGAGATAGGGCTGGCCACTGACTATTTGATCAATTAATTAGCAGGTGCTTGATTGAGATCAGGACTGGCTTTAATAACCATTACTTTAAAAGTTCTGAAACCTCTTTGAATGCCTAAAATTACTTTGGACTCAGACCTTTTTTTTTTTTTGAACAGCAGTGCTATTACCACATATAATGAGAAATCTTAAAAATGAGGTTGGTTCTGTGCTTAACATTACCTGCTTCTGCAGCTTCAGAGACCCTGACTCCTAGCTGACCCTGTTTCTTGATCCCCTGAGCTAGGTGTAGGTGTTCATTATACCCAGCAGATAATACTCAGGCACACCATGGTCCCATAGAAGAGGCTAATAAGTAAACAAGAAAATACAAAGGGCAAGAGAAGAGGGGAGACCACGTGAGCTGGGCTTCATGGAACTATTCTGCACATCCATCCACAGTGATGAAAGGATGGTTGTATTCAGAGCTGTAAAATATTCTTCACTTTGCGGGACAAAGATTTTGGTTCATCTGCATCTTCCTTATCGGCAAATTGCCAATCCCAGCCAAGAAACCTCAGTGGTGGGACACTAAAAGCTCTTTTTTGAACTTATTGCTTCCTGGCATGGAAAATTATGTAGAATTAAATTCACCCCCATTTTAAAAAAAGAGAAAACTTTAATTCCAGTTATAAATTCATTTCTATTACGACTTAAAGACTTCTCTAAGATAGATTGAATGACTGTAGATAGACTTTCTTAATTAAGTCACCCAGCAGAACAAGTGGAGAGTAAGTGCCCCCATATATGTCATGGAACCAGCCTGGCATTAAAAGTTTAAGTAATTCATATTCAGGATCTGGATTATACAGCTTTAGAACAGAAGCCAGCAAACTACAGCTCATGAGCCAGCCACCTAGTTTTATAAATAAAGTTTAATGGGAATATATTCCAATTAAACTCCCATTTTTTGAAGTACTGCTTCTGCACTACTGCAGAGTTGAGCAGCTGCAGCAAAGACTCTGCCTGCATCAGGCCCTTTAAGAAAAAGTTTCCAACCCCTGCTGTAGAAGAATGTGCAAGGACCAAGAAGTTTGAAGGAAGCAGAAAATTCTTACGCTGAGCAGAAAGCTCTCAATATCACAGTACGAAATTTAAATGAAGCACCTTTTTGAAGTAGTGAGTTTCCTGTAACACAAAGGGTTTAAGCAGCTCCTAGATGACCACCATCCTAGAACTGTGGTGAAAGGGATGGAGGGTTTCTTAAGTCACATCTGTGATTCTGCCTCATCTTATGCTATCAATGGCACAGAGGCCCCACACTGGACTTCTTGAAACGTAGTCTCACTTGACCCACAAAGAAAAACATCTTACGTCACAGCTAAGAGAATCTAAAGAAAACACGCATCTTGAAAAGGACAGCCCTGGGTATCTTCTGGTGGCCAGTTCGTCTATAATTGGCCCACAAAAGTGACTCTGCTGGACAGAAGCCATGTCTAATTCTGTGGCCATTACAGCTTTTAACATGCCGTGATTGCTCCACAGAGATTTGTAAATAATAATTTAATGATGTCTCTGTGTAATCCAGATTGCCAAATCTTTCTGCAGTCTTACTCATGGGCACAGAATGTACGTGTCAACCCAAAATATGTGCGGCACCACTGGATCTTTTACAACAGTAAGTATTGTTTTCTAGAAATCCAGGTGGGTGGGCTCATGGAGAAAGAAGGCCCAAAAAGTCAAAGATTCATCTTTGTTTTTCACTTCCTCACCATATTGCTTTTATAATGTAGCAAATTAAGAGGGCTTTTTTTTTTTTTGAAGTTTCCAATTAAAGTATTTGACCCGTCTGCTGCATTTTAGTAGACTGAGCTAGGCTCCATTCTTCTGCCAGAGGAACACACTTTGCAATTCTCAAGCCAATTCTTTCTCTGACCAACTTGGCAGTGTGATTGGCTGGGCTTGCAGGTAGTAGTGAGAGCGGCACACTCCCAGTAAACCGTTCATTTTTATGGTGTTGGCTTTCACCTAAGTATCAGCAGGAGGCAATACCACTTGGTCAAGTCCGCCTTCAAGCGACATCAAAGGTGCTGAGCTTAACGTGGCTGAGTACGGACTAATCCAACAACATCTGAAGCTTTGGGTTGTAGCCAAGGACAAGTAGGTTGAGAATTTCCATTCTGGCTCCAGATTAAGAGTAGCTTAGACAGCATCCTGAGATGGACCCATTCCCCATCACAGCTGAGACAGTCCAAGAAGAGACACAAGGTAGACAGAATCAGAGCTCTGACATCGCGGAATTGGGGCAGATGTGGAGGTAAGGAGGTTACCTGACGTTTAACCTCAAAGTGTTTGATGCCCGTGGAAACCAGACTAAAAAAGAAATGGTAGCCAAGTTATTAAAAATCTTACCATTTATTAAGGCTCTCTTTCAAAGAAAGAATGTTCACTTTTTTTTTTTTTAAAGAACAGAGAATTAAAAATATCAAAGAAACTTTGATTTTATTTTTTAACTTCAAATTCCAGAACCAGCTGGAAAAATCTCAAGATACACCTAGTGGAGGACCCTGTATTTATGGAGTTCATTTAATTAAGTAGCCAAAGGACATGTAAAACACAAGCAAACCAGCCAATGAAAATGAAAATTTACCGTAAAAGTCACTCTGGGGCATCTCAAGCTAAATCACGGCCATTGTGCAAGTTCAGAAATTCAGAAGGAGGAAAATATTGGCTCAATATCTAGACTCAGAACCCTTCTGCTTCCTCATGCTGCCCTTATCATTCTCTCATTGATACACCCCTAACAGATTGCTACCACAGAAGCCCTACACTCCTGAAGTCCTGTGTATCTACACATCAGCCGCTTCCTCCTGAACAACCTTCTGCCAGCATGATGTGGTCTCTAGATTTCAGTATCCCTGGCGCCTGGCAAAGCAGCCGGCACATAATAGGCACCTCCAACGTTTAAGGGGCTGGATATACAAATGGCACTGACGGTAGGAAAAGTGCCCTCAGCATACATGGGATCCCCTCTTTAGCCTCCCTGTCACCCATTCTTACCCAGTATCATCATTTGAGCCTTTGCTTCTATGAGTTCTATCTGCCTTTTTTTTTTTTTAACATCTTTATTGGAGTATAATTGCTTTACAATGGTGTGTTGGTTTCTGCTGTATAACAAAGTGAATCAGCTATACGTATACATATATTATCCCACCCCTCTAGATGGTCACAAAGCACCGAGCTGATCTCCCTGTGCTATGCGGCTGCTTCCCACTAGCTATCTGTTTTACATTTGGTAGTGTATATATGTCCATGCCACTCTCTCACTTCGTCCCAGCTTACCCCTCCCCCTCTCCATGTCCTCAAATAAGTTCTCTACATCTGCATCTTTATTCCTGTCCTGCCCCTAGGTTCTTCAGAACCTTTTTTTTTTTTTTTTTAGATTCCATATATATGGGTTAGCATACGGTATTTGTTTTTCTCTTTCTGGCTTACTTCACTCTGTATGACAGACTCTAGGTCCATCCACCTCATTACAAATAACTCAATTTTGTTCCTTTTTATGGCTGAGTAATATTCCATTGTACATACGTGCCACATCTTCTTTATCCATTCATCTGTCCATGGACACTTGGGTTGCTTCCATCTCCGGGCTATTGTAAATAGAGCTGCAATGAACACTGTGGTACATGACTCTTTTTGAATTATGGTTTTCTCAGGGTATATGCCCAGCAGTGGGATTGCTGGGTCGTATGGTAGCTCTATTTGTAGTTTTTTAAGGAGCCTCGTAACTGCACCTGCCTCTTTAAATCCCACCCGCCCTTCCGGGTACAGTGCTTCTCAAAGTCCGGTCCCATGAACAACTTGACTAAAAACCATTTAGGATGCTCCTTAAAATGCAGATTCCTTGGTGCCACAGCAGACACACTGCTTCAAACCATCTGGGAGGGAAGCCCAGGACGGCACATTTTAAACAAGCTCTTGAAATTATTCTGACACCCGTGATCTACGGACAAAGCATGTTTAACGTCCAGTCCAACCTGCCTTTAGAGGTCATCAACCAGGAGATGTCACACTGTCCGCTCTGCACTGGGGACTGTGTATGACGCATAACTATTTGGCAAAAGACTCCAGCCCTACACACGTGGTGACATAATGGGGTGTGGGCTGTTTCTTTAGAGGAGCGTCCCACAGGCCTGGTCGTAGCCGTAGGTGCGGGACCAGTGGCTCCCATGATGGTTTCAGGTGATGGTTGCTCTGACAACTTACTACTGATCTTGGGAAGCGATTTATTTCTCCCCCACCTATACTGAAAGCAGATCTGAGACAGTCTGCAGAAATACAATTTTACGAAATACACATGAAGGAGGTGTGGAAATAGGAACAAAAGGAAAATAGGGCAAGAACGTAAGACAAGGTTAATATAGAAAAATAAATACCACACAATAAATGGAAATAGTTCTGAGTTTCCTAGTGACCAACAAAGATGGGACCGGAACCATTTACAACATTCTCGACATTCACAAAATAAGACAAAAGCTGGTCAGAAAAAAAATCCCTAATTTCCCTAATACTGGCAACTTGAGCTAAGCAAAGCTTTGTATTCTGAAAAGCATATCCATAGCACAGAATGCCAATCCCTCCCCCTCCCCAGTGGAGGTGCAGCGGTTCATCAGTGGTTGCCTTTTGTAGATGAAACACACACTAGATAATGAATATCTACAGGAACGTTCTAAGCACTTCGACTGAAGGATAGAAAACCAGTGGCATCAATGTGGGAGTTCAAGATGGTAGAACTAGAGATTATTCCTATTTTACTAAGATACCTGATTGGCTGAACGATGTAGGGATTTCCAGTTTTTTTTTTTTTTTTTTTACAGGTTCACCCTCTATTGATCCCAGAAATAGGACATCATTGTAACACAGCAGCATACTTGCAGTCCTAGAGACTAAGGCCATCATGGGATGCAAGAAAATTATAGACTATGGAAATCATGGGACTACGGAATTACAAAATTATAGGCCTATGGAATTGGAATGTTTCTCAGTACATGACGATTCAGACATCAACAGTGAATCTTGGATCATTCAGCTTGGGTAGGTTTAGTCACGGCCAACGTCTCCACCCAGTCAGAAGCAGACTGTTGGCACTGAGCTTATTCACAGGGTATCTGTGGTCCCCACAACTGGTACAGCCCCCAAACATCCTCCTTTATTTTACCTTACGATGACACAGTGCTTCGGCTTTATAAATCTCTCTCAAAAACATTATCTCCTCAAGTTCCAGTGAGCACATAAAGCCTGAGGGCGTTCCAGAACTTAAGGATCTCTATGTGCCGCCCGATGTTTTCCAGTTTTCTTTTTGGATGGTTTCCTACCCTCGGCATCAGAAGATGATGTGTTGAATAGTAGGACAAAGAACATGAAGATTTTCTTTTACGGCCTCTAATTGGAAACATATCCAACAGCAGCATCTAACTACCGAGCACTTAAGATGTACCAAGTGTGGCGCCAGGCTCGCTACAGGGAATCTCTCAATTAATCCTCATAAGCACCCAGAGAACTAGATGCAGTTGCTGCTTCCTGTTTCTACAGGTGATAAAACTGAAGCACAGAGGACTAGCGGGTAAGGCTCACATCCAAACACAGGCAGTGTGCCTCCACCATTCAAATATTCTAATTCAAGGGATCCCAAGGGACCGAGACGAGTACCAAGACCCTGTGTAAATACCACCGTATCCATTTTTTATTGCTGCTGTAACACATCCCCACAAACTCAGCAGCTTAAAACGAGGCGTATCTATTCTCTCACAGTTCTGTAGGTCAGAAGTCTGACATGCGTCCCACTGGGCTCAAATCAGGGTGTCAACAGAACCGCTTTCCTTTCTGGAAGCTCTAGGGGAGGGTCTGTTTCTTTGCTCTTTCGAGTCGTTGGCAGATTTCAATTCCTTATGGTTGTTGGACTGGCATCCCCGTGTCCTCGCTGGCTGTGAGCTGAGGGCCGGTCCCAGCTTCCAGAGGCCACTGCAGGCCTGGGCTTGAGGCTTCTTCCTCCATCTTCAAAGGCATCAGAAGCGGAAGAGTCCCTCTCACCCTTGGAATCTCTCTTCCTCTCCCTCCATCGCATGCCTCTGGCTCTGCCGCCTCTGCTTCTGTTTTCAAGGGCCCCCATGAATCATCATCCAGGATAATCTCCCTATTTTACAGCAGCTGTCTAGCCATCTGAATCCCCTTTTTGCCACGGAGGGTAACATATTCCCAGGCTAACACCAGGGGGCAGGTACCACAAGGGCCAGAATCCTGCTACTGCAAACACTCCCATCGGTGACCATCCATACGATGGTCTCACACACAGGGTGGGCCTGTGAACTGTACACTGTAAATGAAACTTTCTTAGGAGGAGGTCCTCATGTGATTAGCTGGGGACGTAGAAAGGAGAAGAGCGTGTCACCTGCTTGGATTGGCACTGGCTAGTTCCCAGCCCCAGGAGATGAAACCTCTTCCACGCTACCTGTCACAGGTGCGGGTTGGCCAAGAGACTGGAGACAAAACAGGTGGCAGACGAAGTAGAATTTCCACTGGTCAGTTCCATCAGGCGAGCAGCCTGTGGACGAGGCTCAGGTCACTGCTGAAGTCTCCTCTTGAGCCGGTTCATTTCAAACACAGGAACGTTCTCTGCACCTTGACCACAGTTCTACGCTCCCAAGTAGGTGTTTTTAATTGTAAGGAGAAAGGAGGGAAAGTGTTCCAGGAAGACCAGGTTAAGTCTATTTAAATCATAACCTTTCAGATTTTAGTTCCCGGAAGGAGTCCTTTTTCCACCAGTGATTATCTCGTAGGTGTGACTCATAAATCTGTCACCTAATTTCCCCTCTTTATTAAACCTTCTAAACTTAACTGAAGGAAAGGAAAATTGCAGGAATGCCTGTGATTTCCAAATTCACCAGCAGAAACCCACTCCTCTCTACCCTCGGCCTGAAGGTCATGTCCCCCCCATGAATTAATCACATCCTCCTTGAGGCTCCCATAATATTGTTTTTACCTCTATCATAGACACCACAATACAAAGGGGTTTTTACCTCTATCATAGACACCACAATACAAAGGGGTTTGGGGTCAGGGTTAGGGGTCTATGCAACTCCACCTCTCCCTGTCCCTACTGTGGTCAGCACCTAGCCGGGTGCCTTCAAGGGACTCCATAAACACTGGACAAACAATTCAACCTGTCATTTCTAACATGGAAGATAATCCCTGGGTTTCAGGAAGCTTTTCTTCAGGGTGTACCACCCAGGACGCCTCAGATGCCATCTAGTTAGAGGCACACTCTCTACCACTCTATCTCCGAAAATGTAAAATGATCCAACAGTAGAACCAACATCCTTCTGTCTTCATATGCTATCTGTCAGCCTTTTACAAATAGATCTTTTTTGCATTCTGTGGAGGGTACATAGATATTCACTATAAAATCTCTCCATTTTTCAGTACGTTTGAAAATGTTCACAGCAAAATGCTGGCCAAAATTAAGAGATGAATCATAACTTGGAATTTGCTTCCCCGAAAAGGTGTGGAAGTCAATCACAATATTTGCAAGCATCAACAAGGAGGAAGCCAAGAACTCATCGTGGAATTATAAACGAAAAGCTCTTAGGTAAGGGTTCGGTAAAACATGTTTGCTGCCCAGTAGGAAAAACCAGGTACTGTAGTCGACCTTAGAATCATGGAAATAAATTCCTCATTCCAGTGAAACATCCTGCTGACATATTTTATTTTCACAGAGTGAAATGGGGCTACCCCAGTTGTCCCTGTGGTGTTTAGGGATGCAAGGTGGCATTCTGGAAGGAGTTTCAATTCTGAGCTCAGTTTCCTGTGAGCCAGGCCCCAAGCACCAGAAAAGCCACAGAAAAGGATCGCCAGATGGGGGAGACAGATGGATCAGGTGTGTGGGAAGGAGCGAGCATTTCCACTGTCCTGAAAACAAAGGCCTCTAGGAAAAGAGAAGCCAAAAGGATGAGCCATCTGCTTCAGAAGAGTGTCTCATGTCATCCAACCCTGAGAGGACAGAGGAAGTGCCCTGGTTAGAGAACACCCTACAGATGCAAGATAAATCGTGCTCCTTACAAGAGCCAAACGGGAAAAAAATGAGGCGTAAATAGTACAAAGGCTGAGACACCGTAACCTTACAATTCCCAAATAATGCAACATTACACAGGGTTACTTGTTCCTAAAGACGGCCAAAGTTAAAAAATAAAAAAAAAAACACTCAACTAGCCAGGATGTGGAAACAACCTAAGTGTCCATCAACAGATGGAAAAAGAAAACATGGGATATATGTACAACGGAATAGTATTCAGCCTTAAAAAGGAAGGAAACCCTGCCATTCTCGACCATGTGGATGAACCTGGAGGACATGATCCTAAGTGAAATAATCCAGACACAGAAGGATGAATACTGTGTGATCGCACTCATATCTAGACTCTAAAATAGCCAAACTCGTAGAAGCAGAAAGTGGAATGGTGGATGGAAGAGGCTGGGGGAGAGGGGGGAACAGGAAGATGTTGGTCCAAGGGTACAAAGTTTCACTTACACAAGATGAATAGGTCCCTGAGATCTCCTGCACGGCGATGTGACTACAATAACCATACTGTAATGTATGCTTGAAATCTGCTAAAAGGGTAGATCTTAAGTGTTCTCACCACAAATAAAAGAAAATGGAAATTATGTGAGGTGATGGATATGTTAATTGCTTGATTGTGACAATATTTCACAATATATCAAATCATCACCATGGGGCTTCCCTGGTGGCACAGTGGTTGAGGGTCCGCCTGCCGATGCAGGGGACGCAGGTTCGTGCCCTGGTCCGGGAGGATCCCACGTGCCGCGGAGCGGCTAGGCCCGTGAGCCATGGCCGCTGAGCCTGCGCGTCCGGAGCCTGTGCTCCGCGACGGGAGAGGCCACAGCGGTGAGGGGCCCGCATACCGCAAAAAAAAAAAAAAAAAAAAAAAAAACATCACCACGGACGCCTTAAATATATACAATTTCTATTTGTCAATTACACTGCAACCAAGCTGGAGAGTATATCAATAAACTATTTATTTGGGGTTGGGAGGTGTAAAGGGAATGTCAACTGTATAATATATCTTCCTCTACATTTACCTATATTTAAAAGGTATAAAATTCACAAGGTTATCACTTGATGGGACTTACAAGTCTCGAATCATTTTCATAGTTCCCGTGGCTACATCCTCGCATTTCATCAAATAAAAATGTGAAAGTGGGGCTTCCCTGGTGGCGCAGTGGTTGAGAGTCCGCCTGCCGATGCAGGGGATACGGGTTCGTGCCCCGGTCTGGGAGGATCCCACGTGCCGCGGAGCGGCTGGGCCCGTGAGCCGTGGCCACTGGGCCTGCGCGTCCGGAGCCTGCGCTCCGCAACGGGAGAGGCCACAGCGGTGAGAGGCCCGCGTACCGCAAAAAAAAAAAAAAAAAAATGTGAAAGTGAACTAGATTTGCTACTTCTCTGGCCTCTATCGATGCCATCTCTCCCCGTTCCCTCCAGGCTAAGGCTAATATATATCCTGGAAATGAAAGTGTTTTTGTCTGGCATACTCTAGTAGGGAGAGCAAAACTGAAGTGGGATAAGGAAGAAAAAAAAAAAAAAAAAAGTTCTCTGTTCCAGGACCTACCTGTCCTCATTATACATAACTAACAGCCTATAAAAAGAAACATCCCATCTTGCATGCGCTTACACTGATTTGACATTTTTTCCGACCTATCTGGACGCACTTGCGCCCACTTAAGCCGTCTCTCTGGATTGGCTGCTCCGAGTTTTATTCTGCATGATTCGCTTCACCGATGGTCTGGAAACACAGGGAGGCAATAATGCACGTCTGTTTCGGACACCCACCCAAGAGACCACCCTCCCTCTGGCCAGACCTCGCTACTCCTGGGCAGGGGTATCTCAACTCTGCCCTTGGCTTTGATCTGGTTTGGGTATTTAAACGCTCCCTGTTGCCCAATGGGGAGCTGAGTGACTTTGATTCAACAGACATGATGTCACCCCCTCAGCCCTTATGTAAACAGAGTGACTAACACCTTCACGACAGAAGCCCAGCCAGCCGCCTCCTGGAGAAGCTGACAAGATAAGTACTTGGCGTTGACACCTGCAGGCGGAGTAGCAGCTTAAGCAGGAAACTTAAATTTAGATCGAGCAGCACTTCTGACTCCTACGAATACTTATTAAAGTCATAATGACATCAGATAGAGGGAAAACAACATCTCTCCTCCCTGAGGCCTTTTTTCCCCCTCCACCATCTACAAAGTCACAGAACATAAACCCCAAAAGAAGGCAACATTTTGTTTTATAACCACCAGTGAAATGGAAGTTCCTAAGCACTCCTCAGATCTGCAGTGTTTCACCATTTAGAATTCTCTCATTCAAATAAATGATGTTACTGGCGTTGAGAGAAGGAAGACCACACACAGTCATTATATTTTAGAGAAACTGACCCTCATCCATCCCATGAGCATCTATTGAGTATCATGTAAGGTAAGGCACAGCGCTGGGTACCTGCGCGGAGAAGGGGTGTTGGGAGGCACAAAGCACTGCATGACAAAGAATCAGAGAAGTCGGTGTTAAAGGCGATTTGCCCAGATCTACCCAGCTGGCAGGGAGAGCACCCACACTGGAACTTAAGGCTCCCAGCTCCCTCCTCTAGGCCACACGGAGTTCATGTGCAAACACATCTGAACTGCGAATGCCACTCCATGCTGACCTGCACTGGGGAAGGTCACTAGACCCCAAAGAGTCATGGCACGTTTTAAGCAAATTCCCCAAAGGATTCCTTGCTAAGATGGCATTTGAGTTGGGGTTTAAAGAACAGGTCGAACTGAGAATGTGAAATGGGAAGCGATGCAACGCAAATGGGAGATATCAGGAGAAAAGGCCACAGGAAGGAAATCACGGAGCAGACTTGGTTGGTTGAATGACAGTGGGACAAAGAGGAAGGGAGGGGATGAAATGCAAAGGGCATGGAGTCAGAACGGCATCCCGGCTTCCTTCGGGGCCATAAGGATCCAATGAAGGTGATGGAGGGGAGATAACAGATCACATCTGTGCTACAGAGACACCGAGCTGGCGGTGATGCAAGGGTGAATTAGCAGGAGGGCAGGCCGGCATAGAAGTCCAGGCCAAACTCATAAAGACCTCATCTGGGAAACGTGGGGAGAGAATGGAGGAAATAGATGGGGGGACGCGAGTGAGAGATTTCAGAAGCAGAAACAGTAAGTCCAGCAACTGCTTGGGTGTGGCAGTGAGGACAGAGATTGAGGGTGACCCTGAGCAATGAGCACCCTGGTTCTCAGCCCTTCCCTGGTGGCGCAGTGGTTGAGAGTCCACCTGCCGATGCAGGGGACGCGGGTTCGTGCCCCGGTCCGGGAAGACCCCACATGCCATGGAGCGGCTGGGCCCGTGAGCCATGGCCGCTGAGCCTGCGCGTCCGGAGCCTGTGCTCCGCAACAGGAGAGGCCACAGCAGTGAGAGAGTGAGAGGCCCGCGTACCGCAAAAAAAAAAAAAAAAAAAAAAAAATAGAGAGATCTGTGCTGACTCACAAACTCTGCGTGACTGTCCTGCAGTGAGACGAGTACAAAAGGGAGACTGTCCAGACAGTTTGGTAGCAACTTGACCAATCATTTTATATCGATGGAATCTGATCATTAGAAATTGAGGCTTGATTTTATATGTATTTTGCTTTTTCCATTTCACCTCTCTAATCGTTCATTTTTAATGAATTTGACAAAAGTATGGGTCCACAGAAATTTAGACATTTTAAAAAACCCAACTGGGTCTTGCACAAAGACGGTCTGAGAAGCAAACTTTGACTACACTTTGAATGGATGGGTAAGCAAAAGGGAAGTACCCGAGGAGGGGCTCCGAGCTGAGATACCTCCCTGTCGCTGACATCTGGCTGCCTGAATCCACCAGCTGCCAGGGTCCCCATCAACATGGTCCACTCAGCCTGCACGCGCCATCACTGAAGGCTGGCACCTGGCCACCATCACGCCCTGTGGCTGCACGTCATCTCCTAACTCCTACATCTGAGCGTGCTCCCCCCACCCCTCGAAACTCACGGCCATCTCAGCCCCATGTGTAGGTCGAGTGCCACATGCCAACCCTCTGAATCTTTTGCTGTTTTTCAGGAATGTCCCCACACAGCAATCTGGAGGATAGAAAAAGAACGAAGAGGGTGCAAGCAGAGTTACAGAAGCTAAGGAATTTCTTAGGACTGTACAGCGGGGGGTAAGGAGTGTCAGAGGGATAAAGGCTTCCGGAGAGGAGGGTGAAGCCTCAGAGCAGAGTGGTTAGCTGCCCCTGATAGAAGAATGTCCCCAGAGTGATGGGGACAGAGGTCAGACGGCAATGGGACAGGAGAAAATGGGCAGCAAGGGAAGAGCAGCTTCCCTGAATGGCAGGGAGGCGGGGGAGAGAGCTAAGCAACTTCACCAGACTGTTCTATCGTGTGACTGGGTGCTATCTGGAACATTAACACTACTCTAAATAATAATTTTCTCCCCAAATCTCCAAATTCTCCCCATCTATCTGCTTTTATAGCTGTAAGTTTGAAGCTATAAAAGTCTGTTTTTGCCTTGCTGAGATAATAGGATAATAAGTGACATCAGTCATTCTTTAAGGCAAAAGGCCATAAAGAAATACAATACTGACATGTTCTTACAACCTGCCCCCCCCCCCGCAAAAATGCAGCTCTGTTTAAGCTTACAGAACATTTGGAGAAAGATGAGCATAGCGGGGGGAAGTTAGGAGTAAACTGGAGTCTACTTTCGTAAATTTCTTGGACCTGTGCCCTACCTCAATTGCCAGAATTTAAAACAGAAACACAAGGAAGCATCTTTGTGATGTTTGCCAGAAGGATCAAATCTTTTCAACTTGAGGACAGAGGAAGGAGATGCCAATAGGGTCATTAACCCTCCCAAAGTGCCCCAGATGCTTGACGTCGAAATTAGAAGAGATCTGCCTATTTTTATTACGAGCTCCTAAAATAAATATGGGAGGTAAGATACAGGATCGAGGCCAGTCACCACTGCAAAGAGTGGGCTTGACCCCAGAGTTCTCTAATCCAAGAAAACCATTCACAAGTATCTTTAGCAAATTATATTCTTAAGGATGTTCAGAGCATATAAAAGCATGAACGGCAATGGCATCAATGAAAGATGGGAATTTTCACTACGCTTCCTGTGGGCTAGGATATTACTGCACTTCCTGGCATAGGCAACTGTTTAAAAGAATAGCTCTGGATACATCCACTATCTTGATTGCGGTGATGGTTTCAGAGGTGCTTATATGAGTCAAGGTTTACCATATTTATACTTTAAATAAGCAGCTTACTGTGTGTCCATTATACTGCAAGAAAGCTGCTTAAAAAAATAATCAGAGATACACAATAGAATTACACTCCTAGAATTAATTTCTGAACATTATATAGTCTGGGGTTTCTCTGCTGTGTTCCAGAGAATTAAAAGGCCATAGCAATCGGGGTCCAGCCAGCAAAACAGAAATCCCAGCAGGTGTTTACAACAGAGGGAATTGAATGCAGGGGACTGGAGGCATCAGAGTGGGGAAGGCAAGCAGGTTGTGGTGAGACACCCCATGGATAAGCAATAGTCAGAAGCCACTTCCATCCTCAGGAAGAGAGCCTGGGGCCACCAGTGGAAGATGGCACAAGGCAGCCCTTCCAGAGGGAGCCAGAGACACAGAAGAGTAGTAGCAGCTGGAAAGGCAGCCTTCTGGGGTCCCATCCCTGCTCTACAGAGAAGACCAGGGGAGGGTCAGGAGTGGCCCTTGGGACAGAGAGGCCCAGGTCTGACACAAGGATGTTTCGGGGGGGAAAAGGGTTACAGAAGAAAAGTCAGTTCAGAAAACTCTATTAAAGCAAGTTAGCAGACTTCCCTACTTCTGGGCTTGTCAGGGCTTTAACATGCTCCTAGACGTGGAAATCT
Organism: Monodon monoceros; assembly: GCF_005190385.1. Classification (NCBI taxonomy): domain Eukaryota; kingdom Metazoa; phylum Chordata; class Mammalia; order Artiodactyla; family Monodontidae; genus Monodon; species Monodon monoceros. The sequence goes on along the minus strand of NW_021703780.1, from coordinate 6,387,546 downwards.
CAAAGAAAAGAATATGACATAAAGTGCTTCCACACTCTTCCTCTGCAGAGCATTTGGGAAAAGTGTTCCATGAAACGCTACTTGGAAAATGCTGATCTAGCCCAATACTCACACTTTACAGACAAGGAAAGACTCAGAACTTCGGTTAAGTGGCTTGAACATGCTACTGTAAAAAGGGATAACACGAAGACTAGAGGCTTAAGCTTCCCGAATCTTAATCAGGTGCTCTTTCCTCAACACTATACTGAAGAGGCCTTAAGCACTTTCTAGCACCATCAAGAAAACCAGCTACTTAACCATTCTAGTGAGCGATGCATCGTTTTGGTGGTAGAAGCTACCAGAATCCATGGAGACGTATACAATCTGCTGTTAGGTCAATGACAACCAAAGGCATACGGAAAACGAACAGATAGAAAACAGGAAAAAAATGCAATGGAGTTACCAAATTTATTAATGGGAGGAAAAGAGAAGGGAAAAGCAAGAGGAGAGAGGGAGAAACTAAGCTCCAGTGGGTACCACCTGCGTCCCCACAGCTATGCTGGCTTCCACATCTTAGAGTGATGACATGTATGTGCATGTATAACAATAGAGACAAACAACCTCAATTAAGTAGATGAAATAAGCGAGGTGCCAGATGTGTGGGACAAGTTCCCAAAGCTGGTATTAGGGGATTCTGCCCTAAACAGACCCCATAAAAATGCAAAGGCCTGTTCCATGGACCTTGGGAAAAATGCAACTCTCCAAATACCTTCAACTGAAGACACCTGTGTCTTCCTCACTTTAACCTCCATAATCTTAGCCCCACCCTTCGGTATCATTTCACTTTTGGCTTGATTAAACTTCTATCCCACCAGACAGAGAGGTAGTTAAACCACAGCGCATACCAAGTCAGGTGTTAGAGAACAAAGCTGAATTTCTCAAATCCACCGATCTGGCCCTCGTCCCAAGCTCCTCTTTTTGAGAGGTTTCATCTCTGCAGGGATGTGGGGGAAATAAAGGAGGTTATTAAGCTAGAATTCAGTGGGAAGACATCCCAATAACACGGAGAGCTGACACAAGGAGACCTGGGGAGAATTCATGAAGTGTCTCACCTGTACAGCATTTGTAAAGAAATGCTCACAAGTTCCCAAACTACCTCAAATGAATTGCTATTTGTTCAACAGCACTCTTTGGGGTTACCATGTTTACATTATTGCATCTTCTCATTTATTCACCATTAATTTGTGTGGCCCTTTCTCATAGGAAACAGTTCAAAGCAAATGAGCCTCACCCACAAAGACCTCTGGTTTACGGAGTCTCTATTAATTTAATTTTAATCTGATCTAAACAGTCTCTCCTGAGGAAACCTTTTCAAGTCCCCGATCCTGCCACTAAGGCCATGAAAAGGTACTTTTGTGAGTTTTTCAATGCAGTAATCACACTAAATTTTAACAATATTTTTTCTTCCTTTTCTGAAAACTTCAACCCCTCTCCCAACAACCTCCCAAATTTTAATAATTTACAAGCACAGAATTCCTCTAATTCTTGTTCATTCTTCAGGCCTCTTTCTTTCACTCGCCCAAATCCCGCCAAGCATGGATCAAACAGGGCACAAGCCAGGGAGAAATTTAATCGCTCATATCTCTGCCTGAGGGATTGTCTAGGTACTATGGTGACAGACACCTCACTGAAAGTATGTGGGCAAAAAGAGATTTTTAAACTCCTAGACTTAAAAAAAAAAAGAGAGAGAGAGAGAGATTTCTAATGGAGTTGGTGTCAACACACGGAAGCACAAAATAAGGCCTACGTAGTCAATCAAAATTACTTATACACTGATGGGGTAAAGCAGCAAAAACAAAATATTGTTCAGCAAAGGTATTTTGTTTCCCTTCCCCCAAACCCTGCATATTTTGAATCTTAGGATTTTTACTGATTAGCTTTTCTGGCTAAAAGTACAGTTTCTCCTCAGAAGATTTGTAGGGCAGTGAAAACTACTCTGTACGGTACCATAATGATGGACACATGTCAGTAGACATTCATCCAAAGCCACAGAATGTCCGACACCAAGAGTGAGCTGCAATGCAAACTATGGACCTTGAGTGATAATGATGTGTCCATGCAGGTTCACTGACTGTAACAAATGTACCACCCTGGTGGGGAATGGTGATCCTGGGAGGAGCTGTGCACAGGCGGAGGCGTGGGGTTATGTGGGAAATCTGAGCTTTTCACTCAATTTTACTGTAGACTTAAACTACTCTAAAAAGTAAAGTGTATTTTTTTTTTAATGCACAGCTTCTCTGCTAATTTATCCTGACAGAGTGTTCGATAAAATTTGCAAAACCAGTAAAACTTTCAGTCCTTCACTGTGTAGTTTACAAGGCTCTGTCTTTAGAATATTTCAACTCGTAGACTGAAAGGCGGGGTGGGGGAGAGAAAATAAGCGGTCTCAGAGATTCAGCAAAGGCCGATTATAAAAATCTCCCGGCTTCATCAGCACGGGTGATGCAGTTAGTTCATGCTCTGCTGAAACACGAGTCAATTTTCTGCCAGCCCATGTTCATGAACAGGAAACCAACAAGACTGTAAACACAGGAATAACAATCAACAGGCACAGATGTTTAAAGCTGGAAGTTACATTCTGGACAAGGTGAAAAGGGTAAGTGGTAGGAGAGTCATAATAAGGCTGTCGGCGGATATCAAAGGGCAGTGTGGAGAGGGCTCCTGGGCAGTGCTTTCTGCCTGCTGTGAAGCCACCCGGCTCCTCCCCCCTCGGAGCTCTCAGATGATGAGAAAACAATCTGAACATAAAATCAGCACTACAGAGCAAGGACATTTCAGGCGTAGGACAATCCCCGAACTATCTGGCAGGATCAGGAACCAAGGGCGTGTGCCCATAAACCCAAGAGCCAGGAAGGCTCTCCCACTCAGAACCAGAACCTCATTCTGCAAAAATGTCTGAAGGGGAGTCTTCGACCAGTCATCTGGGACTGGGTTGGAGATAACAGGACCGTGGGGACCCATCCAGGAATTACCTGATGCAATTTAGATAGCATCTCTATTATGGACCCAATCTCTTTAATAATGGATATGGGCAGGGCAGGAAGAGAATCAGTGCCTGCGGACATCAGCAGAACAATGCCGCTCAGGGCAGCATGGTTTTCAACTCAGTTTTGGAGAAGAAAACAATTCTTTAAGGTCAACAGTCCTTCGACATACCAAAGAGGGGGATATTTTTAGAGATGCATAGTTTTTTTCTTTTCTAAAAGCAGAGTTCTAGGAGAGAATGCCATCCAGTAAGAGAAAACCCACAAAATTCCAGATTTGGGCTCCCCATCTCTTGCCGTGGGCTGTGGTCTTGCATGCTTTTATAATTTCTCCTGAATTATCCACTCACACCTGACCAATAACTCGATAGCCCTATTCCTCTGATGCGTTAGGCTCTCTCTGTGGTTCTGCTGCTTGTTCCTCAGCCTTAAGATGCACCAGCAGCGAGGAAGAAACGGTTCTGAGTACATCTAACAGATGTAACTGCAAACACAACAGAAAACATGATATGCAAGAACCTTTCAAGCTGTAAACTCTAGGACCCATGGATAACACAAATGGACCAGTCATCATCCCCAACTGCCTACTGATAGAGGAAACCCAACTTCAAAAACAGGTTGTCCGTTGCTGGCCACGTTCCTTCAGAAAAACAACAGTCATGGAAGGTAGTGTGTGATCCCAGCCAGCTCCAGAGTCTAACTTCATAAGGAGGCTGAAATACTACATATTTACAGTGGAAAGAGTAATTGCAGAGAACAATAATTTCAAAACACTAGTAAACTGTGCCAAAAAGTCCAATCTGCCTCAGCGCACTACAGTGTCTTATTTCTAAAGCTTGGGGTGGGGAAGATAAATTAGGAGTTCGGGATTAACATATACATGGCTACTATATATAAAATAGATAAACAAGGACCTACTGTAGAGCACAGGGAACTATGGTCAATATCTCGTAATAACCTATCAGGGAAAAGAATCTGCAAAAGAATCGATATATATGTATAACTGAATCACTTTGCTGTACATCTGAAACGAACACAACATTCAATTAAAAAAATTTTTTTAGATAAAAACACACAAAAAATTAAAATAAATAAAAAGCATTTTTAAAAACAGCTTGTGGGGGAAGACATACAGGGATAACTCTGCAGCTCCAAGAATTTCTGGCACGCACAAAAACTCTAGAGGTTGATATGGCCCTGGTTCTTTAGTAACTAATTTTTGTGAAAACGGGAATGGCTTTCCTTCTCCTTGACATACTTGTCACCACTTTCATACATTCCAGGTAGGACTGGGACCGTTTTCTGGTCCCAAGTTTCCGGAGGGCAAGAGGTGGAGGAAGGGGGAGCCAGGAAGTAAGAGTATTATGAGAAAATGTGCTTGAATAAGAGCAACTCAGCTGTCATGATGAAAACAGAAATGAAGGGAACAGAACACGCCAGCTCTTCATGGGGAACACAAAAGGGGAGGAGAAGATGCCACCTGCCCACCCTATCAGCCCCTGGGTGACGGCCGCTCAGCCAGGACACTATGTTACCTTCCTAGGATGTGGCGGGGTAGGGTAATGGCCTGGGGAGGGTCGGGGAGAAAGGTTAATGGAACACAGCTGTTCACACTCATGGGATTCTGCAAAGGACTCACATCTTAGGAAGTGTCTATGTTGGTTTCTACCCCTTTCACTCAGATACTTACGGAAGCTTAGTCTAGTCAGGAATGCAATGATCCGATTAAAATACTGCCTACTTTCCTTCCTACTGCTGGAGGGGCCGAAGGTGGTGATGTGACAAATTCAGACAAGAGGAGAGGCTTGTCCTTATTCATTATAAGGCTCCAAATGGAAAAGTTAAGAGAAAACTGCAAGGGGTGGCGTGGGAGGAACTGGGAGATTGGGATTACATATACACACTATTGATACTATGTATAAAATGGACAACTGAGGGGAACGTACTGTGCAGCACTGGGAACTCTACTTACCGCACTGTGGTGATTACATGGGAGGGAAACCCAAAAGGGAGAGGGTTAAAAAAAAAAAAAAAAAAGAAAACTGCAAAGGCTTTATATTAAGGAAAAAAGAGCATTCCATGGAATAATTCATTTTTAAACACAGAATGGGAAACATTAGAGGACTGACTTGAGAAAAAAATTACACAAAGCTGGTTAATTACCCAAGAAATTGTATTCACTTTGCTTTGCTTTCCTTTCCTAACTCAGCTTCATAAACAGATGAGGGAGAGGCAAAGATGAGAGAGCAGTTGGTTATCTGAGAGTTTGCTGTCCTACCTTCGATATCCAGTATTCACCCTCCCACTGCCGTATCCAAGGAAAATACTGATGTGAAACCCAACATTTAAAGTAGCTAAACTCTGAAGACACAGTGATGAAACAATTACATGCTGAAGAAAGTGCTGAACTTTGGGGTTTTTTTCACTTACACAGATGTTTATATCACTAGGAATCCTTCCTCCATGCTAATCAGAGGTAAGCTCTCAAGTAAAGGAACCAAGAATGATTCAGCACATTTCAAAAGGATTTCTACCCATTCTTAGAAGGACAAGCAGAGGAAACACCATCCAAGGTCTGAACAATGATATCTGCTTGCCCTTTGATCCGAGTTGAAGAACACTTTGTACAACTTTTTTTGTTGAAATACCACTGAATCTCACATTTACTATTTGAAATCTCTTTAGGAGACTATCTACTCCTTCTCTGAGCCACACAATTGCAACCAAATTCTCCAAACTATTTTTGCTGTGAATAGCTTGCAGGCACAGATTTCTTTTCTGCTAACAAAAATCTTCCTAAGTGCAGGCAGCTTAAATGAAAAATAGGACCACTGATCCTGTGAGAAAAAGACAATACAGTGTATCTAGTTACAAATCCAAGTAGGGAGTATTCCATTTTTCTTCTAATTTGTGTTTCCCCAGAGTAATTTTGTTCAGAAGATTGCCAGTATTTTCAGTACAGTAAGTTTCTTGTTACTTGTACTAACACATGCTGATTCCTTTTTCTGACCATAGCTTGAGTGTTTTATTTCATTGTATCCTAGCATCTGTAGATCAACACCTCATTAATTTAAAATAAATAAATGAAGTCTGAAATGCAGAGGTTTAATGAAACCTTTGCACTACTCTCAAATGGAATGCGTATTACAAATTAATATACATATGGGTAACTAATAAAGAGGTATATTCATAAAGCATGATGATATACATCAGATATCATGAATCTCAATGCCCTAAATGTCTTCACTTACCTCAAATGTTTTACTTAATAAAAATCAGGTATACCATTTGTAAATGATCTAAATAAAACATCAGATATACCCTTCCAGATTAGGGAAATATGAATTGTAAATGAATGTGTCTACTTTCATTCATTCAATCTTGATTAAGCACCTTCTGTACACTCGACATTATGTTAGGAACTTAAGTTACAACAGTGGATAAGCCTGGTTGCTTTTCGAGGCTGACATCCTAGAGGGGTGACAAACAAATGAGTAAGCAAATTTTAAAAGAAAAAAAAAAATACTCCTTGTGATAAGTGCAACCAAGGAAATAAACAGGGTGCAGTGATGGTACATAAGTGCGTGAGGGTGAGAGCAGTGCCAGTTTCTATGGAGCGGTTAGAGAAGGCTTCTTCTACAAAGGTGAATTTTAAGCTAAGACCTGAGCGATTTCAGGATATTTCTCCAAGGTCACCAAATAGGCAGGCTTACTTATTAGGCTGCCAAGACACTTTTTAGCACTAGAAAACAAGTAGAAAATGGCATGTGTTGCCCACATTGAATGCAGGTTCACGAGTGCACCAAGCTTGCCCAGCGGGCACTCTGCACACCAGCCGGTTAGGACAAAGGAGGTTACACATCCCCAGACCACTCACCCACAGAGGGTGTAAAACCGTCAACATAAACAATAGTGGGCCAGTCAAATGACCAGCCTTTGGGATATGCAAGAGGAATGTATCCTGTTGATTCATACTTCCTCATAACCACTCTGACTGACAAGGCTCAAAGCATTTTCAATGTATTTCATGAGTAAGTTACTCCCCTGTCCCAGGGAAGAAGGGATGTTTACAACTATGTAACATATTCCCTTACTTCAGTTTGTAACTTACCTAACTCAGTAGATACAAGAATACTTTAAAACCCATGCTGTAACCTGTTTCTTTCTGTAGGTTCTTTAGAGTCATGTAAAGCCGTAGCTAACACGCCATTGACACAGAGTAAGAAATCTGTGGAATTCTCCCAGCGTCCGTATTTAGAGAATCCACATTGCTAAGCAATTACTTCCTTCAAATGAACTGTCCTTATGCTCAGAGCTATGATAATCAGATTTTATCACATTTTTAGCCTCTCATTATGAAATCCCCCTTTCCTACTGCTAAATGGATTAAGATTAAATGGAACTGCTTGGCTGACAGGTGGCATAGCTTGTGACTTGGATTCTACTTACCTGGAAGTGACTGTCTCCTCTAATCGCCCATGTGGAGTCCAGGATTGGACCTACAGATACTTATAACTTGCAGTCAGAAAGCCCAGTGGTATGATAGGAGGGGCATGGGACAGAATCCCCTACCCAGCAATCTTTCTCCTTCCATATCAGCCTGTCCCGGGCCTGAAATGACCCTACTGTTGAGTTCTCTTGGAATTTTTCAGCGCTGTTTTTTTGAATCTTTACAAATCTTTCTGAAAAATGAAAATATCCCTAAGGAGATACTATGTTAAACCATCGCTTTAGCAGGATTAGTTGACAACTAGCCTCAAGCAGTGCGACTCAGAAGCAGTGCCTACCTGTAGACCCGGAAAGGTCAGAAAAGCAAGGAGTGGGGAGAATTTGGAGGTCACTAAACACAGTAAATGTCACCATACTTTACTCAAGCTAATTCTCACAATTTCAAACACCAGCGGTTCCCAAACACCACTGGAATCACCTGGGGAATCTGTAAAAACGCTGATACCTGGCTTCCACCTCACACGTTAACTACTGATATGGGGTACCACCTGGGCATCTAGACTTCAAAAGCCCCCAGGTAATTCTCATGTCTAGCAATGTTTGGGAGCCACTGACATAGGAAGCACTGCTCTTAATTGCTTTCTGGGATGCTCTGATTTCCTTCAGACATCAGGTTCTCCCACACCAGTGTTTCTTGACCATGGTAGCACATTAGAAAAACCTAAGGCAAAAAAAAAAAAAAAAAAAGAAGCCAGAAACTCACCAGCTTAAGATTCTGACTTAACCGCTCTAAGGAGAAGCCCAGCATCTCTTACTTCTTTCCATGCCCCAGGTGATGCTAATGGTCAGTCAAGGTCGAGAACCATGTTGTAAAGCCTAGGGACTGTTTTCTGGAGACTATAATATGATTGTCCCTGGAGGACCCAGAAGTGCCATTCTTCCCACTTTGTTCAGGTTGGGACTAACCCCGAAAGGCAATAACACGCTTCCCCAAAAAGGCTGTGGGGAAACTTGGGGGAGGGCAGCAATGGGTGGAATTTACTAAGCCAGAAGCAGCAGAAATGTTAGAATAAGGAAAAGCACTGGTCCCTCTCCTCCCGCCCACGCTCCCCACCCCCCAACTTTACTGACTGGCATGAGAATTTCCTTAGAATACTTCTTGGAGGTGGCTCAACCCTGGATTTTGTCCCAACACACTGTGACATTTCCTGTCCAATCAGAAACCCTGGCACTGCAAGAAGCAAGACTGGCCGGCCTGGAGACTCCACTCCCTGTGCCATGAGTCTCCCAGGAGGATTTCTGCACCACCTGGATGTCAATCGTCCTGCTCTATATCCTCCCGGACCTCGCCCCTCAGCCCCACTTCTCCTTCCTTCCCCCAACGCTCAGCGGAGTTGAGAATCATCTCCTAGACATACTTGTAAAAGATTCGTTTCAAGTTTTTACATGGGAATCATTCAAGTAAATAATGTCCTTAAAAGACGGACGTCTTCGACGTGGCTTGGAGACGTGGGTGCTACTTTGGTTAAGTATCTGCTAACCCACTTTGGGGCCCGGCCAGAGCCACGCGTCTCGCAGCAGAAAGGAAGTCCGCGGAGACCCACCCCACCGCGCGGCTGCGCCCACTTGGGGCGTGGCTACTGCGCCCCGTTTCTCCCCGCAGAGAACGCGTCCCCTACATCGCTTTGTCTACGCTAAGCTGAGTCAGTTTATGAATGAAGAGTAGCACAGACCGGAGGCACTGATTCTGGAAAAAGTCTTCCTTACACCGTTCTCATTAACAGATGAGAAAACTCAAGGGGGTAAAGGCTCTGTGACTCCGTCCGGGTTTGCCACAGAACATTTGTGGCTGAGCCCGATTTAGCCGCCCTTGAATTTCCATTCTGTTGCCTGGCAACCGGTTCAGACCAGCTCAGGGCCCAACCCCGGCCCCCAACCCGCACCCTTTCCCTGCCCGTGCAGTTGGAGCCTCACTGATCAAAAGTTCGGCCTTCTGGGGCACTGGCCAAAGGCATGTGAGCGAAGGCACTGGGCGGGTGACCCCAACTGGGCTCGGGGTCGGGCCCCAAACCCGCGCAAGCCCCGCCTGGCCGGGACTGGCGCGCCTTCCGCGGTCCTTTCGGGACCTCCTCCTGCATCCCTCCTCCCCCAATTCCGTGAATACCACTAAACGCAATCATGTCAAGTTTCCAGAGTTCTCAGCTGCTCTCGGAGTCCCCAGAGTCCCGATGGGAAAACTGGCACTCAGAGCGTTAAGGATGCAGAACCAAAACAGGAGGAGAAAGTGCTGAAGAGCTTTCTCCTTCCCAGCTGGCTCCACTCGGGCCGGACTTCGCTGCCACAGTCGGGCTGGCGTGGCCCGAGCCGAGCCCCAACGGGAAAAGCGCGGACTGTGCTCCGGCCGCTCACGGAGACGCGCCAGCCAGCGCCGCTCTCGGGACCCAGCGTCCCAGCCCGCCCGCCGCCGCCGCAGCGCTCAACCCCGGCGAGGGGAGCGCACGTGCCGCCCCCGGCCGCGCAGGTGGCGGGAGGGCAACCGGCCCGTCCCCGCGCCCCCGCCGCGCCAGCCCGGCTCCCCAGCGCCAGGGGCTCCTCCACCCTCTCACTCCCCGTCCCCGGGCCCGGGAGACTGGAAAGGGGGGGCGGGGGGGAAATGATGCCGGTCGCTACTCTCCCCCAGATCCTCACCCAGGTTCACGAAGCTCATGACCATGTCGGCGTCGTTGAGGAAGGCGCTGTCCTGCGCGCTGGTCAGTGGAGACGCGCCGCCGCCGCCGGGCCCGGGGGCCAGGACGCTCCTGCTGCCGAGGGCCGCCTGCCGGGGCTGGGACGAGCCGGCCCCTCCTCGCGGCCCGGGCTGCCGCCTCTCCTCGTCGGAAGCCCCGTCCTCGTCGTCGGCGGCGGACAGGGCGTTGTACAGGTCCAGCATGAAGAGGGGCGCGGACTTCAGCCGCCCGGGCGGGGGCTCCCCGCGAGGCTGCTGCGGCGGCGGCGGGGGCGGCGGGAGCGCAGGGGGCTGCGGCTGCTGGAGGCCGTGCAGGGGCCGGGGCCGGTGCGGGAGGCCCAGCACGGCGAGGATCTCCTTCTGCATCTCCCGCTTCTCGTGCGTCTTGAGCCTCCGGTAGAGGAAGCCCGAGGAGGAGGTCTGCGGCGGCGGCGGCGGCTGCTCCGCGGGGCCGGGGCGCCCGCCGTCCCCCAGCAGCGCGCCCCCGGCGGCGGGCAGGGGCGGGGGCCCGCAGCAGCCGCAGAGCAGTCCCCACCACCAGCACAGCCACGGCGCCCTCCGCCCCAGCATCCCCGCCGAGCCTGGCTGGCCCCGCGGGCCCCGCGAGGCGTGGAGCGGCGGAGCGAGGCCGGAGCGCGGCCGCGGTGGCCCTTGGGCGTGAAGAGCCCCGCCACCTCTCGGCGGGCTCGCTTCCCCTTCCTGGCCCTCAGTCCGTATCTCTCATGTTCGTCTGGGGTGCCCGCAGTTGCCCAGGCTGGAGGGGAGGAGGAGGGGGCGATCCCCGGGAGGGCCGCTGGAGGGGCAAGGGGGGAGCCCCACGCTCCCGCGCAGGTCCCCGGAGGCGCAAGCTCCGGGCCAGGTGCGTCCGAGTCGGGGCCGCGCGGCAGCCGGCGCCCTGGCTCCTGGGCGGGTCACGGCGCAGTCTCTCCGGGGTCTGGCTGCCCGCGCACGTGCGCTGCCTTGCGCCCTCCGGGGCGGCTGGACGGACGGCGGGGCAGCTCACCAGCTGGGGAGGATGCCCGGCATCATCCCCGCGCACGCCTCTCCCCGGCTTGCACGGCCGCCGTGAAGTTTACCCCGCCGCAGGGCCCCGGCCGTGGCGGACTAGGCGTCCCAAGATGCCCACCTTCTCCGCGAGGCTTACACTTCCTTTTCCCTCTCACAAACTCCGCGCCCCCTCCGCCCTCGGGCACGGCACTGTCGCTCCCCCTCAAGATCTCGGCGCGCCGTTCCACTCCCCAAGCGGAGGCGGTGAGGCTCTTGCTTTCCGTTCCGTGCTCGTTCGGCTGCCCTGCAAACCCCGCTCGCAGAAGGGATGGGAGCGAAGCGGACCCGTGCGCGGAGCGGCGGCGTCGGCGCCGGAATTCGCAGGCTCCCGCCTCTCGGAGCCGCGCTCTCCGCAGCGGCCAACGTGGGCTTTCTGGTGCGCGTCTCGCTCAGGTACCGCACTCCAGCCCCCGGGTCTCCCCGCCCTCCTGGTAACGGACAGGCTGGCGGCCAATGAAGAGGCACGTCTCGCCTGTATTTAAATAGGCCCGCCCCCTTCTTTCACCCTCCCTCTCCCGGGAGGCATCGCCTCCGCCGCGCGTAGGTTTCAAGTACAGAGAATTCTCGGAGGCACCCGAGGAGTGGCGAGGTGGCAAAGGCAAAGAGGTCACTGCTAGGAAGATCTTTGATCTGATCAACACCCCGATGGGAACCTTTCCCTTTCACGATCCCATAAAAGGCCTAAATTGATGCCTTAACTAAAGTAAAATCAGCTGTTAAATCAATGCCACCTGAATCAATGGAAGAACAGAAAACCATCACTTTTTCCCATTCCTTCCTTAGTTTCTCTAATTGATGTAATACAGGCGTTGAGCGTGCACGCGGCTTCCAAAGGCAGCTGATGGAAGGTGGGACACACCCTCGGAGAAGCCGTTCCCAAACGCCAGAGAGAGGGCCAAATGTAAGGATACCCGTCGTCCTGAGGGCTTGGGCTCTGAGTATTTTGATTTATTTCTTCATTTGGGCTTCGGCTTCGCTTCTTAAGCTAGCACCCCAAAGAAAGAGGGTGTAATCAGAGAGGTAGTAAAAAAAAAAAGCACCCCCCGCCCCCAGCTTCTTGGAAATGTTTCAGAGCTTCTCCAGTTCGTCTGTTAACGTTGCATTTTAATGTACTGAAAGACAATCGAATTTACATGATGCAAGATCAGTAAAATTTGAGGAGAGGTGGTAAAGGTGATTTCAGTAAGCGTAGGGTCTTGGCATGTCCCATTCAGGATCACAGGCAGGGCCCTGAAACTCGGGTTGCTGGGAGCATTAGACAAGGTCAAGCATGTAAAACCCGTTATAATTTCATGGCAGGCTCACTTCTCAGTTACAGACACTGCCCCCTCCCCCAAACACCACCACCACCATCTGCCATTCCACATGCACATTCATTTGCCCTCACCCTATCCAAGAAGGCCCAGTTATTGGTGGTTCCTAGAAAGAAGTTCTCTTAAAACGTTATGATCTTTTACCTGGTGAAAGTATGTGTTGAATGGGTAAGGGTCTTTACCTCCCACCATCCCACCATCCACTGGTTCACTCTTAGCTGCTGTTCTGTCTTGGCCCAGACACAGTGGTCTTTAGGACAGACTTTAATTTTACAAACGTCCCGTAGCCACTGATCTCAGGCAAGACAACATCAGCCACACTGAAGGCCAATCTGTAACCACCTGCAGGGATTCTTTTCCCCTGAAAAGAGGAGTACGTCACTACGTGGTCTGGGATGTCAGGCCCCTTAGAATTAGCCTCCATCACTTCTTTCTTCTGTCCGGGACTTGTTACCACCATAAAATCATTGCAGTGCGTAAAATGCCAGCAGCCAAGAGCTCTGATCAGAAGATGTGAAATGTCGGCAGGTGTGTGTGGGCTTCCTCCCAAGGGCCTCCTCCTTTCTCAAACCTAGTCACACCTTCTTAAGACTTCTAGTGAGACGCAAGCAGAGTAAAAGCAGCTCCAGCCCATCAGGGCTGTGGGTAAAGTACTGGAAAGCCGTAAAAACCCTGAGCGTAGGGCACCTAGGAAGGGCTATGCCATTTAAAACACAAAAGCTGACTGTGACCCATCTATTCCAGGTGCACCTATTATATACGCATAACTGACCCGGTGGAGAACACGCACAGACACACCGTCTTCCTCTATTCTTGGATACTTGGTAAGAGGTAGATGGACCTCTACGACATGGGTCTAAAATGGCCCTTAGTGGTTTGTTATCAATTAACATCTGAGCAGCAACCCTGATTCAGGTCTGCCATGGACTTCCCATCTCAACCAAGATGGACTCTCAGGCCCTGTTGCATGACAGAAGAAAAAGGGGGTGCCTCCCGATGACAAACACAAGAGCACACGACTCGCTTAAGAGCCAGAGGGGAAATATGTGACATGAGTTATGACAACGATCATAAAGATGGTGACATTCAACCGAGGACCACAGAAGAGGGCGTGCTCTCCTCACGTCCCCACCGCCCCCAACATGTGCACATATTTGTCAGAAAACACTCAGACATGACCTTGGATCCATTAGGGGCAAAGGACATAAAGAGATATGGTTCTGAAATTTTAATAACTTCAAAATTGGGACCACTGTTTCTTCAAGCCTATCGGAACGCTGAGTAGATAAGGGACCCCTAACCACGACCTCGCCCACCCCCTGCTTTTCTGACCACTCCCCATCACCCACCCCAACAATCCCCAGAAGTCCCGGGACAAGGAGTTGGGCAAAGTCCAGATGCGATTCAGGAGGGAGGGAGGGAGGGAGAGGAACAGGTCTGGCTCTGGAGTCTGCTGGGATGTGTGACCGGAGGGAAATCAGAGGGAACTTCGCCCCCTGCAGGACACGAAAATATCACTGCCCCTTGCTCTGTGTGCCTGGACAAGCTTCCTTCAGTTCCCTGCATGGGCCTCCAAAACATCTGGGTGGAAAGAGGAGGAATTCGGTCAAGAAGCCGGATGTAGAAACCAATCTATATCAAACATCTGGTGGCTTGGCTGACATTTCATGCAGATGGCCTTCAGTTTTCTGGACAAGGTTGCCTGTCCCACTCCCACGCGCGAAATGAGGGAGTGAGGAACCCTCACCGTAAAGTGAAGGACTACCCTGTGCCTTTGGTGGTATGGGGACAGGGCGAAAATACTGTACCCAGGTGTCCATCAACGCACAGGGTAATTCACACGACAGAGCCTTTAAAAGAGGAGTTACCCATGTTCCTTTCGTATTTTGAGGGTTTCTAGTTTACATTTGTGACACCCTTGACCAAATAATTTCTATTTTAAAGGATGCCGCTTATTAATTTGATACATTAAATACCCTATACGCTATGCTTTCCTTTGAATTATCTTATTAGCAATAAACTGCAATTTTTATGCTAAATCATACCTGGGCCCCTTTCAACTGACTTTCCTAAAGATGCAAGTAGCCGCTTTTAGAATTAATTTAACGTGGCAGTATTATAAGCTATGCTGCTCGTGTGCTTAAAAGCCTGAGGTCTGGTCACCTGGAATCCTTGGGCAACTCCATTTAAAACACCACATTTTTATCTTTAACGTTCACATGAGGATTTGAGTATTTCCTAATATGAATTTCTCAATATAATAATTTGCTCCAACTTTCAAAATATCAATCTGGAGTTGCGTGAAAAGGAAATATGGTAAGTAAATGTTTGCAGAGCACTGAGAAACGAAAATGTGAGAGTTAAATAAACATTTTGCTTCTAAAAGCTACACCTGTAAGGCAGCCTTCAAAATACGTGTCTCATCCAAAAGTCTGTGGCAACACTTACATTCACTCACACTTTCCTTTCACTGTCAACTATTCAAAAATGCTGGGCATTCACACTTCAAAATATCATTCGAGCCATCATATTTTCCTACTCATGAAGGACATCTGGTGGCAAAGTGAAAAACTAATACATAAATCTGTTTCCAGAGATTTTTTTCCACACTGTAACCCAAACGGCAAATCTGTTACTGATATGTGCCTCAGACTATTCTCACCAGCCACAGAATCTTTAGAAACATCTAGAATACTCATTTTTGAAATTTTCATTGGATAACTGACGTGGGCAGAGTAAACCTTTTTTTTTTTTTTGTACTGAGTAAAACAATGCTTAACATATTTCTATGACTAGCTCTACAGTCCCTGAAGTTTTTTTCCAAGAAATCATTGGACATTTAGCTCCACTGGGCAGTGCCTGAGGCCTCTGAGCTCCACCCCGCCTGTGGTTCCCTCTGGATGTGTCCTGTCCTCAATGTGTCTCTTGTGTGTCAACTAGGAGGTCTCGTGAAAATATGATATTATTGTTCTGCCAGTCCCCTTAACTAGCAGAGCTGTAACCAGGGGTGTAGCGGGCAGGAAAAACCACAGTGACTGGATAAAATCAGGTTAAAATGAAAATCAAGGCCATCTTTTAAAGAGGAAGAGAAAGTCTGAGAAGATGTATACCAACGGGAAGGCAGACGTTGATACTAATCACCCAGTCTGTATTCACTCATTCACTCGACAAATATTTGAGCGCCTGACGTGTGCCAGGCACTGTTCTAGGTTTGGGGATACCAAAGAGTCAGATTTTAGAGGGGAAGATTGACAATAAACAAAATAACTAAGAAAATATATTTGGGTAAGCAGGATGTTGTCCCCATGATTTTTGCCTCCGGTGTTCCACCTGTGAATATGTTACTCTACATTGCAGAGGGGGCTTTGCAGATGGAGTTAAGTTTGCTAAGCAGGTGACCTTAAAATAGGAAGATTATCCTGGAGTTATTAAGTGAGCCCAGTGTAATCACAGGGGTCCTAAAAAGCAGAGGAGGGAGACAGATGAGACAGAGCAGTCTGCAAGGGACTGGAGCCAACTTTGCTGGCCTCAAAGGTGAAGGGGCCACAAGCCAGGGGATACAGGCGCCTCTAGAAATGAGAGCAAACCTCAGCCGACAGCCAGAAAGAAACCAGTCTTAATTCTGGATTCTGTCAACAACCTGAATGAGCCTGGATGGAGATTCTCACCCAGAGACTCCAGGTAGGAGCCCCAGGCAGCTGATTCCCTGATTTCAGCCTGGTGGGACCCAGAGCAGAGAAACAAAACCTACCAACTTCCGACCAACAGAACTCTGAGATAATAAGTATGTGTTGTTTTAAGCCACTAAAGGTGTGGGATTTCTTTCACAAACAACAGGAAACTAATGCGTATATAGTACGCTAACAAGTGCTGTGGAGAAAAATTAAACAAGGAAGAGGCTGTAGAGAGTGTGGATAGTCAGGAAAGGCTTCACTGAGAAGGCAACACTTGAGTCCACACCCGACAGGGGAAAGAGAACCAGCCCTGAGAATATCTGGGGGGAGAGCTTTCTAGGCAGTGGAAAAACAGTAAGTGCAAAGGCCCTGAGGCAGGTGCATGCCTGATGAGCCTGAGGAAGAGCAAGGAGGCGAGTGAGGTTAGAGCAGAGAAGAGAGGGGAATAATAGTAGAAAATTACATCAGCACCCCACAGAGGGTGGGCCCTGGGGGCCAAGGTGGCATGGGATTCTGGGTGTCCTTGTAAAGAATTCACCTTTTAAAAAGCACAAGAGGCTTCCCTGGTGGTGCAGTGGTTGAGAGTCCGCCTGCCGATGCAGGGGACACGGGTTCGTGCCCCGGTCTGGGAAGATCCCACATGCCATGGAGCAGCTGGGCCCGTGAGCCATGGCCACTGAGCCTGCGCCTCCGGAGCCTGTGCTCCGCAATGGGAGAGGCCACAACAGTGAGAAGCCCGCGTACCAAAAACAAAAAACAAAACAAAACAAAAAATAAAAAGCACAAGATGGCACAACAACATGGATACATCTCACAAACATAATGTTGAAGAAAGGACACCAGACACAAAAGAACACATATCGCAACTCCATTTATACAAAATTCAAAAACAGAGTATTCTAGAAGTCAGGTTAGTGGTTACCTTTGGAGAGAAGAGTAAGAGTAATTGATCGAATGAAACCAAGTGGCGTGTTCCTAAGGTTGTTCTATTCCATTCCCTGACTGGTGGTTATAACAGGAGTGGTCGATTTTAATAATTCATTGAGTGGTACACATATCATTTGTACACTTTTTGCATGTGCGTTATATTGCAATAAAAATTTTGATTAAAAGACAATTAAGTAAAGGACTGCCACCACCACCACCAATGAAAAGTGTGAGATGGGAGGGTCACTGAATGGTTTTGAGCAGATGACATGAGTTGACTAGTGTTCATGCCCTAATGATTGTGGGTTAATATGATGGCGGTGACGAGGCGTGGCCTGAGGGGCATTAGCCAACCTGTAGTCTCCATCACAAAAGCCGCTTCAAGACAATTGCCCTGATAGCCTTCCAACAAGATTCCCTATATAGTTATATAATAGCCCCATCTTGGGAATATCAATTTCTTCCAAGACTCAAAGTTTGGCCATTAAGAATTAATTTTAAAAGGACTTCTATAAATGGGGTATCCTGGATGGAATATTGGAGCAGAAAAAAAAAGGATAGTAGGGAAAAGATAATGGAACGTGAATAAAGGGTAGAATTTAGTTAATAACAATGTATCAATACTGGTTCATTAGTTGTGACAAATATACCATAATAATGGAAGATGTTAACAATTGGAGACACTGGGGATGGGAGACAGAAGAACTCTGTATTATCTTTGCAACTTTTCTGTAAATTTTAAATTCTGCTAAAATAAAAGGTTTATTTGAAAGAATGTTCCTATAGCTTTAATCTTAAAATATAATAATTAAAACTTGGCCACCTCCTCTGCTGTAGAAAGTAATACTATGTGCCTTTATTCCACATAGATTTATAATGGCATTGTTTCTAATCACTTTTATCCATCTCTTTCCTCTCTTTTTCAGATTGGGTGAACTCTGCTGGGTGTCCTGCTGCTCACCTATCCTTTGTTATCTCCACTCTACTAGAGCCCATCTGGGGAGCTTTTTATTTCTGGGATTGTATTCTTTCCATTTGGTTCTTTTTTATATACGCATAACTTCTGTTTCTTTGCTGAGATTTCTGCTTTTTCATTTGTTTCCAGGGAATTTGTAATTGACTGTTGAAGCGTTTTTAATGACAGCTGCTTTTACAACCTTGATTTGGGTGAGATGAGATCATTGGACATCTGATTGGTCTTGGTAGTGGTGTCACTGAACAGTCCTTTCTCATTTCAAGTTGGCATTTTCTTGATTCCTTGGAGGGTTTGGCGGGGGGGTTGCTTTGGGTTTGCTTTGCTTGTTTGTTTTGGTATGTTTTTACTTTGCTTTTGCATCTGGGCATTCTATTATGTTATGAGTCTCTGGGTCCTACTTAAATCTTTTATCCGGCATCACCCTGCCTAGGTCTAGCTGGCAAGTCCTGGCCTCCTTTTGTTGGCCGTGGTTCCAATGGCAACTTAATTTTCAGGGGCTTTGTGGTATTATTATGGTCTGTGTGGTTTGTCCGGTGCTGCTGGGGCTCCTGTCATCCCTGCTGGTGCTGCCTGAAGGACCAGAGGGTCGTCCCCATATAGACCACCAGGTGTCTCTCCGTGGGGCGGGGGAACTGCAGGGACGAGGAGGCTCTCTGGGAGTCAACTTTTAAGCACCCACATACTGACGATCTACAGTAAAATGCTGGTTCCAGGCCGGTTTCCACCAACGACTGCATAAGAGTCATTTTTGTCGTTGTTGTTATGATATGGAGTCCATGATTTAACTGATTTTAACTTAAATTCCGTACGGTCACAAACACAAATAGAGGTAACTTATTAAAATAGAGGTAACGATTAAAAATAAAGAAGGAAACCAAATTATTAGGTTGGAACCAAATAACCATGAAGGTATCTAAAATCATAACAGAAATTAAGCATTGTATTTCGCTCTGAGGTTCCTAGGAGACAAGACAAAAATGGAAATAGAGGGCTATACCGTGCTCATAGTTTAATAGAAAAAAACGCAATAGTATCTGGAGAAATTTTTCTTGCATTGAATCCTCAGAGGATTTTTTTTTTTAATATAGTTTCTTTTAGAAATAACTCCTTCTGCCTGTTTATGACCACATGTTCACTTTTCCTTTGACCGAATAAGCCAGATCCACTCCAATAAGATTCATACAGTATATTCCGGAAGTAAGTAGATAGGGCCGTTTGGGATTTTGTGTGGCATTATTTCTCCAAATCTCATGCAGAGCTTAGGGAATTTACCGTATTGACAAGTGAACTAGGATGGAGGGCAGAGCAAGTCATAACTAGCTAACTCTTCAGTCATCCTCCAGATATGCAGTCTGTACACCTCACTTTTACCTGGCCAGAAATCGAGACTGCAAGCTCTTCTGTATTCCAGCCCTGGCCACAGTGCCGGGCACATAGTAAGGTGCTAAATCAACATTTGTTTAATGATAGAATTTTATTGGTTAATGGCTTGAGTGGGAAAAGAGAACAACGCACAGGACATTTTCCCATCGCATACTTTCTCTACCGTGAGAAGATCCCAAAACACAAAAAATTATGTGCATTCATCAATAGTTAAACTAAATTGTAGCCCATGAAAATATTAAATTGTTCACTAATAACCAAAATGTCAGGGCTTTAAAACTACATTATTCTCTTCCTACACAGACATTAGCATGGGATCACCAAAACTAATTTTAGTAGTCACCTCTACTACTTAAATGTGTATAAATCACACTCATAAAAATGAGACTTTCGTGCAGAAATAAAACTAAACTTTGCCAATACACCTCAGAGTAAAAATGTTATTTAAGGATTAGTAAAACATTTATTTTCCTAGCATGTGAATAGGACACTTGTTCTCATAATTTTCCTTCACGTCCCTCACCAGAACTGAATCTTCTGGCATCTGGAACAGATTCTTTCAGATGCATACATACACCTGTTTCAAATTCAGACACCCAGAATCAGTAAAAGAAAGCCCTTCCAGACATCAGTAGAGGAGGGCTCCTGTCAACAATGCACTTTGCTAAGGAAAGAAAGAGGTCTCTCCCTGCCAATAAGAAGGGAGCTGAAGGGAAATTTTGTAAATGTTGCTTATATGAAATTAATGAAATGATGTTAGTATCACTTACAGGTTTAGGGAAGTGTGTGCTTCATGTTAAGCCTTTTACCGTAATTACCTTAGTTCTAGGGCATTTGCCCTTACTTTTTATCAGAGGAACTCAAAGTACATTCTTTTCAAGACAGCTGTGTTCTAGTAATACAAGAATCAGTGTTAGAGAGCCTATGTACAACAGAGTGCCTCTGGTCAACCATACCCTACTGTGCACTTAGAAAGTTGTGAGGGCTTCCCTGGTGGCGCAGTGGTTGAGAGTCCGCCTGCCGATGCAGGGGACACGGGTTCGTGCCCTGGTCCGGGAGGATCCCACATGCCGCGGAGCGGCTGGGCCCGTGAGCCGTGGCCGCTGAGCCTGCGCATCCGGAGCCTGTGCTCCGCAACGGGAGAAGCCACAACAGTGAGAGGCCCGCGTACCGCAAAAAAAAAAAAAATTGTTGAGGGGAGATCTCATGTTACGTGTTCTTATCCCAAAAAAGGGAGGGGGGGGGACATAAGGAAACTTTTGGAGGAGATGGAAATGTCTTTGACCTTGATTGTGGCGATGATTCCATAGGTGTCTGCGTATGTCCAAACTCATCAAATTGCTTACATTAAATATGTGCCGCCTGCTGGTGGGAATGTGAATTGATGCAGCCACTATGGAGAACAGTACGGCGGTTCCTTAAAATGCTAAAAATAGAACCACCACATGACCCAGCAATCCCACTGCTGGGTGTGTACCCTGAGAAAACCATAATTCAAAAAGAGACATGGACATAGAACTGTTCATTGCAGCTCTATTTACAATAGCCAGGACATGGAAGCAACCCAAGTGTCCATCGGCAGATGAATGGATAAAGAAGATGTGGCACATAGATACAGTGGAATATTTCTCAGCCATAAAAAGAAACGAAATTGAGTTGTTATTTGTAGTGAGGTGGATGGACCTAGAGTCTGTCATACAGAGTGAAGTAAGTCAGAAAGAGAAAAACAAATACTGTATGCTAATGCATATATATAGAATCTAAAAAAAAAAAAAAAAAGGTTCTGAAGAACCTAGGGGCAGGACAGGAATAAAGACACAGACGTAGAGAGTGGACTTTGAGGACACAGGGAGGGGGAATGGGAAGCTGGGATGAAGTGAGAGAGTGGCATGGACATATATCCACTACCAAATGTAAAATAGATAGCTAGTGGGAAACAGCCGCGTAGCACAGGGAGATCAGCTTGGTGCTTTGTGACCACCTAGAGGGGTGGGATAGGGAGGGTGAGAGGGAGATGCAAGAGGGAGGGGATATGGGGATATATGTATATGTACAGCTGATTCACTATTTTATACAGCAGAAACTAACACACCATTGTAAAGCAATTATACTCCAGTAAAGATGTTAAAAATAATATGTGCTGCTTTCTGTATATCAATTATACTTCAATAAAGCTGATTTTTAAAAGGTGATCTGAGGTGGAAAGGATAAGCAAGAGACATATCAGACAGGATCTTGAGAAGTTTAGACTTTCAAAGGATAAAGGGACAGCACCAAAGGGTTTTAATCAAGGGAAACACAGTCTGGTAAAGTATTTTAAACCATTTAATGGGCTGCTTTGCAGAGCATAAAAGCAGGAAGGCCGGGAGGGGAACAATGTAGTAAGCGAGGGGACAGAAGATGGTGGCTTAGATTACGGTGGAGATAGTGGATGGATTGGACATGTATTTGAAGGTAGGAAAATTATAGGACTTGGTGATAGGTTGGAATGGAGGACTACTGAAGAAGAGGAATCAAGGATTTATACTTGAGCAAACAAAGTGGCTGATGGCTCCACTATTGAGATGGGGAATTCTGGAAAAAAATGTGTTAAGGAGAGAGAAGTTGGAAAAAGAGAAGTTCTATTACAGGGGTTGTGTTTGAGGCCCCTTTGAGATTTCCAAATGGGGGTACCAAGTAAGCAGTTAGAGAAACCGCTGTATCATTCAGAGGAAACACTTGCTGAATAAATTAATTTCAGGTTCATCTGGATATAAGTGATATTTAAAACCCTGGGAATGGGTGAGGTTACTTATGGAAGGAGGGAGAGAAGGAAGACAGAAGTGAGCCTGGGAAAGGTTTAGAGCACAAATAGGAGAAAAGCCAACAAGGAGAGTAGAGTGACTAGAGAAAACACGTCCCTGCGAACCATGGTGTCATGGAAATCAGGAAAGGAGGCGGGACTGGTCCACCGTGTTTAAGGTGGTCAGGGATAGAGGATGTCCCTTGGATGTTACAACATGGACATCACTGGTGACATTCACAAAAATAATTTCAATGGAGTGAGAGGGGCAGAGGCCTGACGGATTAGAGCCAATGAGTGAATGGGAACTGAGGTGTGGAGGGACCACAGAAACGCAACTTGTTCAAAAGTTTTTTGTAAAAGGGAGCAGAGTATCGAAGTGACAGCTGGCAGAGGACAAGAAGCCTAGCGGCCATTTTATTTGTGACAAGGGAGGGCAGGAAGAAGGGCAATTTGTCAGGGATAACAAGAGGAAAGAAGGGGAAAATGGCTGAAGATGAAGAAGGTGTGAGACGTAACTGACAGAAGATAAAAGACAACGTATCATCTGGTTCCTTAAAGAAGAGGAGGCCATTTCTTCAGGTGAGCATGGGAGCTACAGCGGGCAGGTGCTGTGGTGTGAGGGTAGATGAGTTTGTAGAGGCCCCGTACATGGCCCTCAGTGATCCTTGCCTCCTGGTCTTTGTGAACTTGTGGGATCTCCGCCCCTTGAGTGGGGGCAGGACTCACTAACTCTGACGAACGGAAAACGGCAGAAGTGTTGGGATGTCCTTTCTGAGATGAGGTATACAGGACTGTGGTTCCCTCTTGGACACTCACTCTGAAGGAAGCCAGCTGCCATGTTTCGAGCTGCACTGTGGGGAGGCCCACCTTCCAAGGAACGGAAGGCGGCTTCTGTCCAACAGCCAGGATGGACCGAGACCCTCAGTCCAACAGCCGTGAGGATCTGAGTCCTGCCAACAGCCACATGTGTGAACTTGCAAGGGTCCTTCGGAGGAGATGGCAGCCCCGACCAGCCCCAAACTCAGGAGAGTCTGAGACCCCCAGGCAAGCTGCACCCAAATTCCTGGCCCACAGAAACTGTGAGAAAATCAATGTTGGTTGTTTTCAGTCGCTAAATTTTGAGGTGATCTGTAGCAACGGAAAACTGATATAGAGAAGAAAGCAAGGAACTAAAATCTTGAACAAAAGAAAGAAAGTTAGAGAACTATGGTTAGGATTGACAGTGTTAAGTAACCAGTTTATTAAGAAGCCTCAAACTCAACGGGGTCAAAATGTAAAACATCTTATATTTCTCCAGTCTAAGGCATTCAACTGTGCTCTCTCAAATCCCCATTGGCCCTTTCTTAACGCAGATGGGGAAGATTTCATCATTTGTCACTCACTTTCAGTTGAAAAGTCCATACAGTGTAACACTTCAATGTCTTTACTAAAATGTTAGACTAAAATTTTGAAGGAGCATCCCCAGCCCATTGTTTCATCCACAGTTTGGATAACTGGTCCTCAGAACCTTATAATAATGTTTCACCAAATTTATGGTTACCAAAGGGGAAAGGTGGGGGGAGGGATAAATTAGGAGGTTGGGATTAACATATACACACTACTATATATAAAATAGATAAACAACAAGGTCCTACTGTACAGCACAGGGAAATCTACTCAGTACTCTGTAATACACTGTATGGGAAAAGAATCTGAAAGAGAGTAGATATTGTATAACTAAATCACTTTGCTGTACACCTAAAACTAAGACCACATTGTAAATCAACTACACTTCAGTGTAAAATAAAAAAAATTTTAAAAAGTCATAGCAGGGACTTCCCTGGTGGTCCAGTGGCTAAGACTCCACACTCCCAACGCAGGGGGTCTGGGTTCGATCCCCGGTCAGGGAACTAGATCCCACATGCCGCAACTAAGACCCAGTGCAGCCAAATAAATAAATTAATTAAATACTTTTTAAAAGCCGTAGCAAAAAAAAGTGTTTCACAAAGGGTATCCCACAGAAATGATAGCTTCTGAGCATATTCTTTAGAATCTGCCAAAACAAAATAAAATCTATACTGTTTTTATTTTCCCTAGAATTCATTTAAAGTATAACTGTAAGAAAAGTGTTTAACTGTATTATAAAAATCGTGCGTTTCCTCATTCTTGATACTCTGCCTCTTAAAACGTGCCCCATTGGAAAATGGGCAGACGTTCACTGTGATTGCCCCATGCATGAACAAACAGCTTCAATCTGCTTACTGATGGATATGAATGTCTTAATTTATTATGGGTTTGATGTTGTCTTGATTTGATGATCATTGATTTATATTCAGTATCTTATTTCAAATGTCAACTTCTTTGATATCTTGTTCTTTTTCCTTTGACCTCTCTAATGTTTAAGTGGATATTAGTATGTTTGGAATGATTTCTTATAGGAGTTAATTCATCAGTGAGACAATAGTCCACGACGCTAGCCCAAGTTTGCAAAATATCTTGGGTGCCCCTGCTGCTCTTGTGTCAATTTATAATTTAAATGTGTTCAGTATTTAAGAAAGCCTGAGATGGGCTGACCTATAGAAACTCTCAAGCACTGGAAGTACTGTTTTTATTTCCAAAAGTATTTTCTTGACTTCTAAAACTCTGTGTGTGTGTGCGCGCGCGCGCACACACACACACGCGCGCACGATTTAAAGCTGTTCTTCTCCCTCAATATCCTCCTTTATCAGTACCTCGAAGGGCGCGGTCAGGTTCTGACACAACTCTTCCCCCTCTCTTTCTGGGGCCTCGCTCCTCCGGGGATAAGGACTCGAAGAAACAAACAAGAAAGCGGAGGTTTTCCTAAACAATTGATGTCCACCTGGTGGTGGTAATGGGGAGCATCTTTGATCCACTCTGGTTCATCTGATGTTGCCGCCCTCTGCCGATATGGTGGCTTCTATACACCCAGTACATATGTTTTGGGGGAGGTGTTGGTGTTCAGGTTTATCCCTGCCTTTGCCGTCACTGACCATGTATCTCTTTGGCACCGACAGTGGTCCATGCCCTCAATCACCTCCCCACGTTGGGCATCCCCTCGCTGGCCCGGATGCCTCCTGGAGGGCCCTCCTTCCTGCCTCTCATCTAACTTCCATGCTCCTTATTTTTCAGCCATGGAAGCCACTGAAGGCCTTTGCCATGTCCCCTGAAGGCCAAAGAGAACTACAGTGAGGCCCCCAACATCCATCTTCTTCATTCAAAGCATGTTAAGCCATGGTCCTTACTCACCCTACTGGCAAGAGTTAGACAGCCTCTCACCTTAGAAATTTCAGGCAGAGGCGGCACCGGTTTCTATGGATACGTAGGCTCCTAACCTCCAGGGACACCTATCAAGCTCCCCCACGAATCCCTTCACCACGCTCCCCTCTGCTCCTATGGCGACAACAGAGCAAAATAACAGGTTTCCAGCTTCCCGAGCACGAGGCCAAGGAGTGAGACCCAGCCTTCTCCTCTTGTGGTTCAGTTATCTCTACAATGATCCTCTTGATGCTCCCCATGTACACTTGGCTTTGTCAGAAACAGCCCCATCTCCCTGGTGAGGAAGTGAAAAAGCCACGTGTTCCCCAACCAAGCCATTGGCTCCTGACTCCAGCGATTCCCCCTCTCTGCTCTCCTTGGGAGAATGGGGAGAAAGACAGGAGTCATGGCTGAAGGTTTCAGGGAACCTTCTGCAGCCTCTTTAATAATCCTTGATGGAGTGTCTGCCCCTAAATGTGGGCAGTTGCTAGAACTTATTGCTTCTCTGTCCTCCATTTTGGACCCCCAGTTACTGAGCCAGGAAAATAGTAAATGTCTCACTTTGTGTGACAAACAGTCATTGGAGGCTATCCCAGGGAAAGGGAACAGCATATACAAAGGCCAAGGAGCAAGAAAGATCACAGTTCCTGATGAGTAAATCCATATGTTTGATTTGCAAGGGCTCTAAAACCTGAGTCAAAAGCTGAGGCTAAAGGTGCAAAAAGAGACTTAATTGTTAAAGAGACCTGTATGCCCTTCTATAGAGCAAAAGTATATACTATAGGTGATACAGAGTCATGGAAGAGTCTTTTGCAAAGGAGTGACAAGACTCAGTTTGCACATTAGAAGGGTGACTCTGCTGGCAATGTGACAGTTAGATTACGTTGATGTGTCCAGAAACAAGAGGAAAGAAAGGAAGGATGTTGCCATGACTCAGGCAAGAGAGGAGAAGGGCTTGAACTAGAGCAATGGCAGCTGTGATGGGGGAAGTGAACAGAGGTGAAAGCATTTAGGATACAGACAAGATCAGTCTTTGTGATTAACCAGAAGTACAGGAAGAAGGTGAAGGAGACATTTACAATGACCCATTGGTTCCTGACTTGAGGAACTTGGTGGATAGCAATGATATTTGCAAAGACAGGGTTCCTCAGAAGAAGAAGATGGGCTCCACTTTGTATGTATTTGGTCTGAGGCCCTCACAGGACATCCACATGGAGCTGCCTAGTTGGACATACAGGAATATTCCTCAGTATCACCTGCCTGGAGACATCAATTTGGAAGATGGAGCCATGAGTGTGAGTGGCATAAGTATAGAATGATAAGAGGACTCAGGACAGGGTTCTAGGGACCACTGACATTTTAGTAGTGCCACGAGGAAGAGGAAACACCAAAGACACTAGGAATTTACCACTGAGGTAGGTGGGAAACTAGGAGAGAATAGTGCCATATTATTCAATACGGAGGAGATTCCATGGTGAAAACGCTACAGGAGGTGTCAAGTAAGATGGCATTTGAAGTGTTTCCACTGGACGTAACCAACAGAACATCCTTTGAGAGCCTAGAGAGTGAACTGCAGAGGGATGGAAGCTGGTGTATAAGGCAAGTCGATGGAAAGTGAAGAAGAAGAGAAGACAGAAGGAGAAGGTCTCTGGGGAAGGAAAGATGAGACAACAAAGGCTGGAGGGGGATGCAGGGTCAAGAAAGGATGTGTGTGTGGGCAAGGGGGTATGCTGGTGGGTCTACTTAAGTTCAGAGAAGGGAGAGGAGAATGACCTTGAAGGCTTACTGCAGTTCTGCCCACTGAGATGACCATGAAGTCTAGAGATGCATTCTTCTAAACTAATCATGGGGCTTACTAAACTTTATTTACCAGCCTCAAGAAGTATGTAATACTCTAGTAGAGTTTAGTAGCCAGAAACTAAATTTCCAACATTTAATTCTTTGCCTAAATCTCTGCTTTTAATCCCAAGGAAAGAAATACAGAAGCCAGGAATACCACGTCAGTGATGCTGAACACCTGTGAGTTCAATCAGTCACTATGGCAGCTTCATATTTACATCCAGCATTTTGATAAAAACTATAAGCACCTTTGAAAGCACACCTAACTGTAAATTATTAATCGTCTGAATCAAACAATAACTCTTCCAGTATTCTCCCAAACCTAGATTAGCCCCAAACACTGCTGGAGAAAAATACCCAGTGTGGAGATTGGCATCAAGGTCATACTCATCGGTCTCCAAAGGACACTGCTGGTAGAGCTTTCTCTCCATCTCCACGCAATGCCAAGTTCATGCCTCTTCCACCTCCGGCTCCAACTCCCTTTTGCCCTTCGCTATGACCTTGCTTCCTGCCTCATAAAGGATGGGGGTGGGAAACCTATTGCAAAGAAATATCTTCATCTTCCTACCAAATCTACAAACCCTCTTTTCCTCCTCCCCCTTTTGTCACAACAAAGGAGGTGTCTCTCCTCCTATCCCAGAATCAGTGCAAAATGTTTCTCATGCACCCTGGTCATAGCCCCTTGTGACTCCCCAGGGACTTTGCTCCCTTGATTAGCCAACAGCGTGTGTCTATCTCACACACTCAGCAACATCACCACCAATCTCCCTCTCGATGACAGATGACTTTCCTTGTGCCCAAATACTTTAGTATGTTCCACTTTCGAGACCTTCCCTTCGATCCCTGCCCAGCACACACCCTCTCCAGCTTCCTTCCCATCTTTCCCCTTCCTTAGATGGCTATGAAGCTGCCACTTCAACCCACCCCAGTTGGCTTCCACCCCTACCATGCAGGGTTACTACTGGCCTCCATATTGTCAAATCCAGACGTAACCTTGGAAACTTCTCACAGACATTAATTTGACCTCTACCTTGTTCTTAGCACACTTTCAGCTCTCCGCTCTTATGAAACATTCCTCTCTTGGCTTTGTCCTTTCCCTCCGTCCAATCCATTCTTCTTGCAGGAACCATGTTGGTTTTACATGTAAACTGTACCCCAGCTCAAATCTTTCAATGGGCCCCCCAAATCCTGCTGACCTCTCCAGCCTCAAAACCTTGCCACTGCCTTCGACACTCACTGCCCCCTGCATCCTTCCATTTCCGGGGAGGTGCCTGTATCTCCCACCTCAGGGACTTGGCAAATTTTGTTCCCTCTATCAGGAATACTCTTCTCTTCCCTAACCCTGACACTTCACCTGGCTAAATCCTACTTTAATGCTTAAATGTCACTTTCTCCCACTCTACACGTAGTCCCCCTGTAATCATCTCTCATAGTGCTCTCTAGGTTTTCTTTATAATATTTATCGTAGTTTTAACTATTTATCTATTTGTGCATGATTATTTAATCTAGAGTGTCTTTCTGACAACTCTGTCACCTCCTAGAAAGCAGAGCCCATGTGTGTTTTCCTCCCAGAAGCCAGCATTGTTGTAGCTCCCAAGAGGTATTAAACGAATACCTGATGAATAAAATGAATTATTATTTTGAAATAACTTTGTCCAACTTTAAAATAATCATATTCTCAGTATATTAATTATATCATATCATATGCAAAGAAGTTGTTTTTAGAAAAAATTTCTTCCCTTTCTTGTTACAAGATGGTGCAGTGCAGTGAAAAGGATGTAACACAGCTGAGGACACAGAGAGACAGCTCTGGCACTGCCTCTGAGTCACACTTTTCTCATTTGTAAAATAAGAATAAGAATCATACTTAACTGGTATTAACAGAAATTGTTGTGAGGACTGAAGAAGGGAAAAAATAGGAAAAGTGCTTTGTAAACTGTAAAGTGCTAAATAAAGTTATTAATATGATGCTACAGCTAGGTTGAATTCTTTAGAGAAGGCCTATTTCCTTATTAGTTTTCCTTACAAAGAAATAGGCCAGTCAATTGTTTTTTGTTTTTGGGTTTTGTTCTTGGCCACGACACGCAGCTTGTGCGATCTTAGTTCCCCGACCAGGGACTAAACCCACGTTCTCGGCAGTGAAAGCTCGGAGTCCTAACCACTGGACTACCAGGGAATTGCCAAGGGAGTTAATTGTTTAAGTATTGCAAAAATATATAGCTGTTGCCTTGTTCTAGATCACATCTATTTTTTCAATTCACCTAGAAATACACACCGCACATTCTGTTGAGAAGAATTCATGGAAAGTCTCTATTTTTTAAAAGGTGCATTTTTGGGGCCTTCTCTGGTGGCACAGTGGTTAAGAATCTGCCTGCCAGTGCAGGGGACATGGGTTCCATCCCTGGTCCGGGGAGATCTCACATGACTCAGAGCAATCCCACATGCCCATGTGCCACAACTACTGAGCCTGCGCTCTAGAGCCTGCACGCCACAACTACTGAAGGCCGCGTGCATAGAGCCCGTGCTCCGTAACAAAAGAAGCCACCGCAATGAGAAGCCTGCGCAACGCAACGAAGAGTAGCCCCCCACTCACGACAATTAGAGAAAGCCCGTGCACAGCAATGAAGACCAAATGCAGCCCAAAAAAAAGTGCATTTTTGGATTTATAAGTTGGATTAGCTTACTGCGATCAGCACGTTGGAATTCACCTACAATTTAACTTATGTTGAAAAAAAGCAAGAAATAGGGCCATTAAAAGTCGAATGAACAAAAATCTTAAATAAGAGGATTCCTTTGTATGGCTAAGCTAACAGGACATCTAGCTCCAAAGTGCAGTGTATTGGGGAAAAGAGGTAGGGCCTGTGTCCTTGCAGAAGTCTTGAGATTCTGTTCTTCTTAAATTTTTTTTTTTTTTTTTGCGGTACATGGGCCTCTCACTGTTGTGGCCTCTCCCGTTGCGGAGCACAGGCTCCAGATGCGCAGGCTCAGCGGCCATGGCTCACGGGCCCAGCCGCTCCGCGGCATGTGGGATCCTCCCGGACCGGGGCACGAACCCGTGTCCCCTGCATCGGCAGGTGGACCCTCAACCACTGCGCCACCAAGGAAGCCCTCTTTTTAAATTTTGAAAGGTGGCTACATAAATACGCATCAACCTCTCTTGTAGAGGAGCTTATATATCAAAATGGTAAAAAGCCTAAATAAGTGAATTTTGTAGTTCAGTCACTGATGATCTCAAGAAAATTTCACGTGAGGAAGTCCTCTTACCCACCCTTTCTGCTTTCTTTCTTTTAAATGGCTCACAGGACAACCAAAGGGGGTGGCAGTGGGGGAAGGGCGTGGGGAGGTAGGGGTATTTGGAAGTTAGACCATGATTTCTATTCTCATGTCAACTTTAAAGGGCATCAACTGTTTCTTTTAAAATTACGTTCTGGGGCTTCCCTGGTGGCGCAGTGGTTGAGAGTCTGCCTGCTGATGCAGGGGACACGGGTTCGTGTCCCGGTCCGGGAGGATCCCACATGCCGCGGAGCGGCTGGGCCCGTGAGCCACGGCCGCTGAACCTGCGCGTCTGGAGCCTGTGCTCTGCAACAGGAGAACCCACAACAATGAGGGGCCTGCGTACCGCAAAAAAAAAAAAATTACGTCTGTATACATTAATACTAATATATTCTTTCCTAAAAAGGGTATTTACCTAAATCTGACTTTTCAAAATGAAAACTAATTTATTAATTTAGAAAGATTATTCTTCTCCACTATATATTTAGTCAGTTATGCTCAAAGTGCTTTCATAAAGCTGACAAAGTAATTCAATAGACCAGCAGAATGGCTTATTCTTTTATTTTTTATAAATTTACTTATTTATAATTTATTTTTGGCTGCGTTGGGTCTTCGTTGCTGCGCGAGGGCTTCTTCTAGTTGACGTGAGCGGGGGCTACTCTTTGTTGAGATGCGCGGGCTTCTCACTGCGGTGGCTTCTCTTGTTGCGGAGCACGGGCTCTAGGCGCGTGAGCTTCAGTAGTTGTGGCTTGCGGGCTCTAGAGCGCAGGCTCAGTAGTTGTGGCGCACAGGCTTAGCTGCTCTGCGGCATGTGGGATCTTCCCGGACCAGGGCTCGAACCCGTGTCTCCTGAGTTGGCAGGCGGATGCTTAACCACTGCGCCACCAGGGAAGTCCCATAATGGTTTATTTTTGCTGAATTCTTTTTTCAGTTTTACAAGACTGTAGATATATAAGCCCTACCAACATCTGCATCTATCATCCTCATGTCTGAAGCATGCTTTGTAACTGCGAAATATGTGATAAAACTGTCAAAAGTCTATGGAGGCAGCTGCATAAATTTTGAAACCAAAGTCAAAGTTCTATTTATTCTGCGACAGTGTAAGCGTTGCACATTGTACAGCATTATGGAAAGTAAAATCCTCACCCCACCTTCTGTTGCTTTTTTTTTTTTTTTTTTTTTTACTTATGCTACAGGAATTTCTTTCATGGGCTGAGCATTTACTAAATTGTTCTGTTCCTAAGATGAAATGTTATATATATTTCTTTACTTTTTGTTGAAGTATAATCTACATTCAGAAAAGTGCATATGTCTTGATGCAAATTTGATGAGTTTTCACAGGCTGAGCCCACGTGTGTAGCCAGCATCCAGTTCAAGAAACAACATGACCAGCCTTTAGACCCCCTTCCAGCAGCTACTCCTCCCAAAGATAACCACAGTCCTGCCTTCTAACAGTCTAACTAGCTTTGCCTGGTTTGGGACTTCATATAAATGGAATCATGCAGGATGCTGACTTGTGTCTGGCCTGTTTTGCTCAACACTGTGGTTTAAACACCTTATTAATGTGTCTATAGTTGCAGGCTAACCTCCACAGCACTGTAGTTCTTATTCAACCATTCAACAAATATTTGTTGAGCTCCTCATGTGTGCCAGGAACAAATGAATCTTCGTTTCTATAGATAACATTTCAGTGCTCATTTGTTGATAGAAAGTCAGTAAAGAAAACTTCAGTTTCCTAACACGTCTTTCAAAGTGAATTGCTTTGCCAAACTGAATTTCAGCAACTTCCAAAATAATCTCAAAATCATGATACACATAAGGATACAGGCAATACTCTGTTTTTTTTCAATAGGCACAATGTCCATTTGTATTAATATTCTCCATGTTCACTTAATATTCTCAGTGTTTTCTCTTATGACATTTTGTGATCAAAATAATTTTTTTGAGATTTGTGAATTTGAATTCTTGGGAACAGTCAGTTCTCTGGACCAATTTGTTCTAAAGCAGGTGGTGTGATTCAAGGACATTCTGAACTTAGCTGCGAGTCCCAGTTTTACCACCAGTTAGCTGTGTAACTTTAGGCAAGTGCTTTAACCTCTTTGTGCTACTTTCTGCATCTATAAATAAAATGATAAACCTACAGGATTTCTGCAGAATCTCCTAGCTCCATTTTCTGAACGGTAAATACTTGAAGACAGTGTATAAAGAGGATTTATACATGTACCACATCCAAGGAATGTCACTGAAATATAATTTCTTTTAAGCTAACACCCTTGCTACTGGAAGAAAAGCTCCACAGTTATATTTCCACCTTTTAGACTGACATTCAAGTACATTCAAATGCAGAGCTGAGTCTGGCCTCAGTGACAGCGTGTCTAGCATAGCATAGCTTTTGCTATGGAGCATTTTCTAAGTGGCAGACCTGAGTGATGACAACAATAGAACAAAAAATCTGGGTCTATTTCCCAAAGAGAAAATAGATCAAATGTGTTGCCTTTTCCCTTGGTTCTGTAAAACATTTGATTAACGATCTCTCTCACAAATAGCAACAACAAAAATAGCACCTTAACATGTTAGTCCTTAGAATTCTTAAGTTTAACCACAAAGCTCAAATTGCAGTAATTTAGTAGACAAGGGACAAGTTCCATCATTTCTTCTGCGTCCCCTTTCCTATGCATCCCCAAAGGGGAAAACCGGCGATGTTCTTCAGGTTTAAGTGGTGATCAATAAAACGAAGCCACACTTCTAAAGGATGTTGATAAACAGACTCATAAGTTGTCTACTGGAGTCCATGCCTGTTTTGCTCTAAGTTCGTGGCCTCGTGTAATTAATATACATGGAGGAAAAAGCAAAACCCAAAACAGAACCAATTGATACGGGCTTTCTGTCACCTCCAAATGGGAAATTACCAACATTTAAATCAAACTCCTATCCTATTTTGGGCTTATTTGAGGGAGAAATATATCAACAAGGATTTTTTTTTTAACCTCTGAAAAAGTAAGTAAGTCATTACTTACGTAAAACAAACACCCCAGAAAGGAAAGCTCCATCACCCTTCGCCTGCAGTGGGATTTGGGGAAGTGCGCTGACGCAGCTCGGGATTTCATGTGCCAGACAACAGCTGAGCTGCTCTGTATGCAGTTGGTAAATGTGAAAGGTAAACTACAAGAAATGTGGCATGATGACACCGTAAGGGAAAAAAAGTCATTTCTGAGTCCGCTGTTCTTTAAACTCTTTGAATTCTTGCTTCAGCGGCTCTGTTGAGTCACAGCTGTGATCCGTGTTGGCATGAACCAAAAATAACACCACTGGCTGCAAAGGTTACAGGGTTTGGGCCAGCTTTTTATGGCCACACAGCAGTACCTTTCTGTTGAGTGGAAATGTAACATTTAGCTTGTAAGGGAAATCTTTCTCAAGCAGTTGTCTCAGGTCTGCCCGGAGTGCTGTTTCTGCTCTGCTGAAAGCAGACGGCTAACTTATAAAACGCACTGAGTTAGAAGGACACACTTATCTTCAAGGGACTTCCTCTGAACCTCCAATGCTGGACAAGACCACTGATGGAGAAAATGAAGTGTGTTCCTTAAGCGACACAGAATCAGTTCTACATCTGACTTTGATTAGAAAACATAAACCCTTTTCAGAATCTTTCCCCTTTCTTCCCCTCCTCCCCCCAAAATGGCACTGCTTCACTTTTTCCAATCATACAGTGATATTTGGAAAGTTCCCTGTGCTTCCATTAAGAAAAATACAGAGAAGGAAAAAAATACATAATAGTCATCTATCATTTTGTATGTGAGGCTTAGTTATAGGATTCTCAAAAAAAAAAAAAAAACACAAACCCAACTGTGCATTCTTTGAATAATTTAGGTCTGAGAATGATAAGCCTATTTTGCTCTAAGAAATGACTTGTATATTCAAGGGAATGATTTGTTTTGTAATGTCTTTTTTTAAAATTTATTTATTTTTATCTTTGGCTGTGTTGGGTCTTCGTTGCTGCACATGGGCTTTCTCTAGTTGTGGCGAGCGGGGGCTACTCTTCGTTGCGGTGCGCAGGCTCCTCGCTGCGGTGGCTTCTCTTGTTGCAGAGCATGGGCTCTAGGCGTGGGGGCTTCAGTAGTTGTGGCTCGTGGGCTCTAGAGCGCAGGCTCAGTAGTTGTGGCGCACGGGCTTAGATGCTCCGTGGCATGTGGGATCTTCCCGGACCAGGGCTTGAACCCGTGTCCCCTGCACTGGCAGGTGGATTCTTAACCACTGCGCCACCAGGGAAGCCCTGTTTTGTAATCTCTTAACAAGGGTTTGTTTTGCCCTGATCTTCCTTTTATCCCTTTTATCATTTATTCAATACATATGTCTTAAACACCTATCATATTCTAGGCGTCCAGATGTCAGCCCTTGTGACAGGGAATCTAGTAGGAAAGAGGGATGTGAATCAAAGAATCACAGAATAAGTTTGGCAAAACCATTGTGATCAGGGCTCTACAGGAGAACATCCTACTCTAGAGCATAACGTCAAGAGAGTTGAACCTAATGAAGGAGGTCAAGAAAGGCATCACTAAGGAATAGTGGAGCAGAGATAGGAAGAGTGGAGTGGAGAAGGAGCAAAGAGCAGTCCAGGTGGAGGACCACCGTTCCCTGGACCATCTGAAGAACTAGAAACAGGGCTGGGTGGAGCCCCAGAGGGAGTGGGCATCGAGGGATGGGGCTGGAGAGCCGGATAGGAAAGAGACCACAAAGGGACTAGTGGCCACTGATAAACATTATAGTCTTTCTCCTAAGACCAGCAGGAAGCCACTGAGGTAGAGTTGTGAGTAAGTAGTGGGTGACGTAAGCAGATTTCAGTTTTGTATTTGTCGTACAAACTCGTGGTTGAGTAAAAAAATCAAACTCCAGGAGACGCAAAAATGAATCATTGCCTTAATTATTGCTCAGAATATCCCTAGCAACACAAGTTTAAGGATAAACTTGGCACATGCCAATTTCCTAGCAGCAAAAGGCGACAATTCTTCTTTTCATGGTCATAAAAAGTTGACCCAAACCCTGGTAACCTGTGTCATGAGTCATATCAGTTTTGGCCAAGCCCAACTCACCTACTTCCAAAACACTGGGGAGATGCTCTGGCAAAACAGGTCCAATGCCCTCAACAGGCCAGTCTATCCAAGTAGCCTCAGTCCTTGGGCATCTCCAGATGGACCATCTGGAGGAAAATGCAAAGGCCAGGGGCAAATCCTAGGAGCTCAGAGTAGTGACTGCTTATCAGGATGGTAGAGCCTTAACTAGAGCTATCCTTCCAGAAGGGGTTTTTGTGTTTGGGTTTGTTTTGTGTGAAAGAGCCTTCAGACTTTCTGAAACTAGAAAGCAGTCCTGCTGCGGTGACCCTCCACGTTCTACCTTCCTAAGTGGCGATGCGCGGAAACCTACATGATCAACCCACTGCAGTTCCCATGACCCAGAGAAATCCTCACCTTGGAAATCGGCTTCCCATGCTTGTCGCTCTCTTCCTTGCCCACCTCCTACTAGCTAAGCCTCCCCAGATTCACAACCACCCCCCACATACACACACAAATCAGCAAAGTTCTTACAAGGGAAAAGGTGCTTGTTAAGATTTTTCAAAATGTTTTCAAGACCGAGGAGGATGGGCTTCCCTGGTGGCGCGGTGGTTGAGAGTCCGCCTGCCGATGCAGGGGTCGCGGGTTCGTGCCCCGGTCCGGGAAGATCCCACATGCCGCGGAGCGGCTGGGCCCGTGAGCCATGGCCGCTGGGCCTGCGCGTCCGGAGCCTGTGCTCCGCAACGGGAGAGGCCGCAACAGTGAGAGGCCCAAGTACCGCAAAAAAAAAAAAAGAAGAACGAGGAGGATGAGATGATGATGAAGCATAGGCAAGGCCCTGCGCTCTCTCCAACCTCCTTTCACAAGTCAGTCCCTGAAGAATAGTCCAAGGCAGCTGTGAAAGTGATACGGACACATGAAGCTGAGCAGACCTGCAATAGCAATAACTAGAATGCTCTTAGCAGCCTTGGACTTGGATTGAAGGAGCCCACGTCACATGTCAGTAGTGGAACAGGGTTGAAGACTCCGGAAAGGGCTTCTCTTCACAGTAAATTCATATAATCAGGACACGTTATGACTCTCGTGGGCCTTAGGTATTTTTGCCTTCCTGGCCCCTTGGTATAAAGACACATATATTAATATTACATATTGGGCTTCCCTGGTGGCGCGGTGGTTGAGAGTCCGCCTGCCGATGCAGGGGACACGGGTTCATGCCCCGGTGTGGGAAGATCCCACATGCCGCGGAGCGGCTGGGCCTGTGAGCCATGGCCGCTGGGCCTGCGCGTCCGGAGCCTGTGCTCCGCAACGGGAGAGGCCGCAACAGTGAGAGGCCCACGTACCGCAAAAAATAATAATAAAAAAATAAAATAAAATAAAAAATATATATAATATATTAAGACAGATTTTTCAGTCTAAAAGTTAATTTGTTTCTTCTGCCTTTAGAAGAAATAAGAACATTTTCATGGACCCCACTTTTCAGCCCTCACTGTGATCACTGTGCCCCACGGAGGTGCACTGACCCTCACTGATGCTTCTGGGGCTCCGTGTTCCGGTGACCCTGGCACGCAGGACACCCCTCCGTGCTCCTCTGTCCCAGTGTGATGGTGGCTCTCACGCGTGAGTCCCTGAGCTCTTTTTTTTTTTTTTTTTTTGCGGTACGCGGGTCTCTCACTGTTGTGGCCTCTCCCGTTGCGGAGCACAGGCTCCGGACGCGCAGGCTCAGCGGCCATGGCTCACGGGCCCAGCCGCTCCGCGGCATGTGGGATCTTCCCGGGCCGGGGCACGAACCCGTGTCCCCTGCATTGGCAGGCGGACTCTCAACCACTGCGCCACCAGGGAAGCCCAGTCCCTGAGCTCTTTGAGGGCAGACACGTATTTTGGGCAGGTCTTCCTCCGCACTGACCAAGGGCCCAGCGTTTCACAGGGACTTGGTGAACATTTAGTGAGTGAGTAAATGCACTGAGCTGCGGTTAGCGCTTGGCTGAGAGAGTAAGCACAGCCACACATGCTGTGATAGGAAGAAACGTGAGCCTGGCCTCAGGGCCTTGCAAGGACCCCCTGGCAGGTGGCTGAAAACACAGGCTCCAGGTTAGACCTCTGGTGGAGGCTCAGGCTGAACTTCACAGTGGAGCAGCTTTGGACACATTTCTTAGCATCCCCAAGACTCGGTTTCTCCACAATTAAAGTGGAGGATCGTGGAATTATGGTAAGAATCCAAGGAGATAATGGTGTGGGGAACTTAGCACAGAGCCTGACCTGTGTAAGGAACCAGTACAAGAGGGTGTGAAGAAAAAGGAACCCTCCTACATTGTTGATGGGAATGTAAATTGGTGTAGCCACTGTGGAGAACAGTATGGAGGTTCCTTAAAAAAACTAAAAATAGAGTTACCATGTGACCCAGCAGTATATCCGGAGAAAACTCTAATTCGAAAAGATACATGCTCCCCAAAGTTCATAGCAGCACTATTCACAACAACTAAGACATGCAAGCAACCTAAGTGTCCATCAACAGATGAATGGATAAAGAAGATGTGGTACATATATACAATGGAATATTAGCCATAAAAAAGAATGAAATAATGCCATTTGCAGCAACATGGATAGACCGAGAGGTTGTCATACTAAATGAAGAAAGTCAGAGAAAGACAAATATCTTATGATATCACTTATATGTGGAACCTAAAAAAATGACACAAATGAACTTATTTACAAAATAGAAATAAACTCACAGATATAGAAAACAAATTTATGGTTACCAAAGGGAATAGTGGGGGGGGGGGAGGGATAAATTAGGAGTTTGGGATTAACATATACACATTACTATATATAAAATAGGTAAACAGGACTTCCCTGGTGGTGCAGTGGTTAAGAATCCACCTGCCAATGCAGGAGACATGGGTTTGAGTCCTGGCCTGGGAAGATCCCACATGCCATGGAGCAACTAAGCCCATGTGCCACAACTACTGAGCTTGTGTTCTAGAGCCTGTGCGCCACAACCACTGAGCCCGTGTGCCACAACTACTGAAGCCCGTGTGCCTAGAACCCGTGCTCCGCAACAAGAGAAGCCACCGCAATTAGAAGCCCGCGCACCACAATGAAGACCCAATGCAGCCAAAAATAAATAAATAATTTTTTTTTTTTAATGGTAAACAACAAGGACCTATTGTATAGCACAGGGAACTATATTCAATATCTTGTGATAACCTATAATGGAAAAGAAGCTGAAAAAGAATATATATGTGTGTATATATATGTATATATGTATATGTATGTATATATATATATATATATATATATATTTAACTGAATCACTGCTGTATACCTGAAACTAACACAACATTGTAAATTAACTATAGTTCAATTAAAAAGAAAACAAACAGTACATGCTAAATATTATTGTCATTTAGCCTGAATCTCTTCATCTGCATAATAGAAATGAATATATCTGTTATGGGGTCATTGTGAAAATAGAGTGAGATAACAAAGGCTGAAGAGCTTTCTTGATTGCATTGTAGTGACAAAGTATTCAGACAGTGGAATGCATTCAAGATCTGAATCTGCATCCCAGCTCCAAAACTTACGAGATAAAAGGCTTTCAGCAAAGTATTTACCTTACCGAGTCTCACTCTGTTCACCCTCATAATGGGGGTAATGCCCACCTCAGAATGTGGCTTTAGAGATGAAACAATATCACGAATGTGAAAAAAAAAAAAAGAGCTTTGTAAAGTCCACGGTGCTATAAAAATACTTACTGCCCGGCTCTCCTGATTGGTAACAACCATCCAAACCAATAAATCCACAGTTTAGGCTTAACAATGGCCGTCATTGATCTCAGCCGTTTTCCTCCTAATTCTTTCCGGTCCCCCTTCTTTTCCCCTCCTCTGCTTTCAGATTCCTTTGGGTTTTAGCGTTGCTTCCTTAATGAGATCTGCCTTGGAGTTTACTCATGTTCTTAACCCCTTAAACTTTGCCTAAAACCCATTGCCACCTTAAGGTCCGGCAAAGGATCTCTGAAATTTCTCACTTCTCAAGGGGAGCAACCACAGTCTGTATTAAATGAGATAACAAAAGGTACCGTCTTCTATTCAATTCCTTCCCCCCCCCCCCCCCCCCCGCAATAGACACAGATGGATCTCCTGCCCGCTTATAAGGCTATTGTTCTAGGTTTAGCAGGAAGTTGTAAAACAATAAAACAGGTGAAAAAGAAAAAAGCTCTCGGATAGGTTTATCCTCAAAGGTAAGGTCCAAACAATCCCTCCCTGTAATAGTCAGATCTCAGCCCCGAAAGAGTCATGTCTGACTTTGCTCTCAAGCCTCAGACCTGCCACCCCAGCCGCTGACTCACCCTCCCAGAGGAAAGGGCAGGGCTGACAAGAGCAAACAGAGAGCTGGACACCTACGTCTGAGGACCTTGGGATCATAGCATCTCGGGGAGGCGGCTGCCCAGCCTCCACAGCGATTGTCAGGATGGAGAGGTGGTCTTGACGGAGATCCCTGAGGACCAGCTCACGTTAATATTGCCAGTTTTTTGCTTCAAACACTAGAAAAGTTTGCCTATGAGTCAGCAAATAACTCCTTTTGGTTTTATGGTGAAAAGTAGAATTTCCTCAAATTTCTCCTTTCTTACCCGTGCCACTGCTTCTTCCCCCCCCCCCACCCCACACACACACCTCTACCTCCACGCTCCAGACCTGAGAATCCCGGGGGAGTGGAAGCAGGCTAACTGGGAGATGTCCCCCTCGTACGGGCATTTCCCCATCAACTGTACC
Source organism: Monodon monoceros (assembly GCF_005190385.1). Classification (NCBI taxonomy): domain Eukaryota; kingdom Metazoa; phylum Chordata; class Mammalia; order Artiodactyla; family Monodontidae; genus Monodon; species Monodon monoceros. The sequence goes on along the minus strand of NW_021703780.1, from coordinate 6,347,063 downwards.
CACTACCAGGAGTGCCCTGGGGAACAAACATTATCCAGAGCTTAAAATCCCCCTTCTAGTGGGGACTTCGGAGTGGCCCTCTTAGCCTGGCATCTCTAAGGACCATCGGCCCTGCCAGGCACCCCATCGCCCCTCACCCCACACAGGTGGGTCCAGGGGTCTTACCTGGACCAGTGCATCCTGCTTACCTCAGAGCACATGCCTGACCCGAGCTTGCCAACATAGATCCTCCTAGGAATGAGGAATTGGAGATCAGAGGCTGCAAGTCGGTTTCTGTTTATGGGAGAAGATGGAGAAATATGAATATACCAGAGTTGAGAGAGAGCCATCTTCTGCCATCTGCACTGATGCACGGGACCTGACGGTCTATAAACAATAAAGCCCCGTGAGAAGATGAGCCTGAGAGAGGGTGGGAGAGAGAGAGAAACGAGAAGAGAAGAGAGGAAGTGACAGTTGTGGTGACTGATGGCTCCTTGTGCCTGACTCCTGTCCCCTCTGTCTCCACACCCCTCTGCTTCCCCGTCCCCAGGTTCCATGAGACACGCCTGTACCCATTAATTAACTCCCACCCTTTATTCAAACTAGCTCGGGCTGATTTCTGCCATTTGCAACTCCAATAGACCTCAGCGTTGCCTCCTTACAAGCATTTTCATTTTCTTGTCAACTATGTCGGTTTGCTTTCTGTCACCTACATTTCCTCAGTGCCACATACATGCTTTAAGGGACTGTGATCTCAGAACAATACATATGACACAGGCTTAAGTTAACCGACAGCTGCAGGTTTAGGAGTGAACCCAACAGCCATTGAGGCCAAGGAGTGGTGAGGGGTGGTCTTCTGGGGGCTTCCAGAATGACCCCCTCACTCACTTCTGTGGTTCTGACGAAGAACTGGGCAGACCAGGGAGATGCTGACAGCCGTGTTATAGCCACACAGAGGACACCACAGACGACTAAATGGAAAGATGGAAAAGAAGCCTTGTTTTAGACGACATCACTGAGCTGCCAGTTCAGACCATTCCCAGCGTCTACCCTCTCTCAGACTATCTATTGACATGGTCCCATAAATCCCTTTAACTAAACATCTTAACTAGAATTCCCAAGACACTACTCAAATGTACATTCTTCCACTGCAATAATCCCAAACTCCCTCAGTATATTTTGGGAGAATAAAAAGGAAAACAGGAAAAGAGGGCTTGGCTGGAAAGTCAGAGTCTTCCAAGATACCAGCCGTCCTCTGCCACCAATTACCAATGGAACCTTAGGCAACTGCGTACCTTCTTTGAGCCCAGGAACTCATTTGCAGAGTGAAAAGGATTAGACTTCCAACACTAAAATTCTATGATTTTAATTGTAGACCCTAAGCTCCAACTCACTGAGTCCTATGGGGTTAGTTTATAATTACAGATGGGAATCGCTCCACACTCTCAAATTCAGCGACTGACAACAACAACAAAATATTTTATTTGCATTAAAACTCTCAGCATGAAGCAAGAAACCCCGGGTTAGAATTCTAACATGGAGAGGTAGAAAGAGGAAATGAGGGAATACAATTGAAGAATCATCTGGCTGAGCCCTGTTCACAAAGGTCAATCCTTGGAGTATTTGGGGTTACCATAACCAAGGAAGCCATGGTGTGGTGGCCCTGCTGGTCACACCCAGCGGGGGGACATCCTTCACTTGAGCTGTGTGGTGTGGGTAACCTGCAACAATGGAAAGAGTGACTAGTCCATCAGGCTTTGTAAGAAGGATCTAAGGGTGTAATATTTAATTTAGGCTTTGAATTAGTTGGACAACACATTGAACTCTTAAAAGTTAGTATTTGTTAGTGATATTATTTTTCAAGACCTTTTTTTTTTTGGTCAGAGATTGTTTTGTTTCTCCCTTTCGTGGCGTGGTTAGTGCTAAGAAAATAAAACCTGTCCCAACCCAGAAACTCAGAACTGATTCTCCAGGTTCTCTCACTGGAAAGAAAAACAAAACCAGTATAATTGACTTCCACCACAAAGGGCACATGCAAGATTGTGCGTGCATACACACACACTCACACAAATTGATAAAGAATCTTGGACCCAATCGTGCAGGAATCAAGCTGGAACCAGACCTACCATATGGATTTACTTTTACTGGAGGTTTCCAAATATTCAATTTTAGAGCAGACCTCGGTACCATATTTTTCAAGAAATCTCTTCTCCCCACAACTTTAAATATAGCTGTGCCAAAGTCAAGCATGATCTCAAAAGAACAAAGCAAGAAAAGTTCATAGATCATCTTTTGGTAAAGTACCAAGGAGGTATCATATGACAGGATCAGTATATCAGGCCAATTTTAAGACTGATGTCTACCCATACTAGGGAAAATAATACTGGAGAAAAATATAATTCTAGAGATCATAAGAAACAATATGGTGTGCACTTCCCAAATGCATTTAGATTCGCTTTAAAAAAAAAAAAAAAAAAAAAGATGGTTAGTTTGTTTGGCCAAAAATGTATTTCAAACAAAAAAGTATTTCACAATTTTCTCAACTCACAGACTCCAAATTTGAGAACTATAAGGAATCATAGTAATTACCCAATCCAGTCTCCTCATTGTTAACTGGCCTGTCTATACTTAGTCATGTAAAAAACTAGTTTGGAATAAGAATAAGCCTATTAAGAGTGCAATATTCAATACAGCACGATTTTGTTTACGTGAAGTTCAAAAACAGGCAAAACTAATCTGTAGTGTTAGAAGTCAGAATATTGGTTCCTTCTGGGAAAGGGGAAGCGGGTAGAGGAGGGGCCTCTGGAGATGCTCTTTCTCTTGATCTGGGTGGTGGTTAGTTAAGTGCATGAGAGTTATGACATGTATAATCAAGCTGTATGTTTATAATTTGTGCATTTTTAGATGTATGTTATACATCAAGCTAGAAGTTTATTTCCAATAAAAGATCCCGGGTAACCAAATCTAAGTCAAAAAACAAACAAAAAGATGTCATTTGCTTTTTGATGCAACAGTTAATTTAGAATCACATTAGCTTTCTGCTCACCTTTTTAATTGATGTACAAATTCCCTGTTTTTGGTGCACACTTCTATGAGTGGAACAAATGCATAAAGTCAGACCCCAATTTCAAGATACAGAACAGTTCTCTCACTCCCAAAGGACTCCCCAAGCTGCCCCTTTGTAGTCACCCCTCCCCACATGTTCAACTCCCAGCAGCCACTGATCTGTTCCTATAACTTCTGCATTTTCCAGCATGTCATATAATTAGAACCACACAAAATGTAGTCTTCTGAGTCTGGTTTCTTTCACTTAGCAAAAAGCATTTGACATTCATCCACATTGTTACGTGAACCAGTAATTTGCTCCCTATTATTCCATTCTGAGTAATATTCCAGTACTTGGATGTACCATGGTTTGTTTATCCATTCACCAGTCAAAAGACATTTGGGTTGTTTCCAGTCTTGGGCATTCATAGACAAGTTTTTATGTGAACAAAAGTTTCCAGTTCTCTTGGGTCAATACCTAGGAGTGGGATTGCTGGATTATATGGTAAGTATATGTTTAACTTTATAAAAAACTGTCAAATTTTTTTCCCCGAAGTGCGAATGCAAGCACTTAATATTGTCTTTTTTAAGAAGCCATTCTAACCGGTGAAAAGGTCATCATCACAGAAAATACTTGCCCAAGATTCTGCTAATAGTACACATAGTAAGTGTAAAATTTAGGAAGAGATAGTATACATTAAAATAATTCTGCAGGCCAATTGAAAGTATTCTATGTTCTTAAAAATAATGACCTTTTCTATCTGAATTTCTTTAATATTTGATATTGAGTATCTTATATTCATTGGCCATTTATATTTCTTTCATGGGAATGGCCTGTTTAGGCAATTTGCTCATTTTTATGTTAGTATTTTAAAAGCTAATTTGAAAGAGCACTTTGTGTTTTATGGAAATCAGACTGTCAATTTTGTTGTAAATAAGTTTGTGCTTTTACTTTGTTTATGAAGTTTGCTGCTACAAAAAGATTTTCTTAAGTTTAGAGTCAAACTTACAGAAAGCTCTTTTCCACTCAAAGACTATTTTTAAATCTTCACCAATGTTTTCTATGATTTGTTTACTTCATTTTCTTCCGTGTAAAATCTATCTAGAATTAATTTGGGGGTGGCAAGGATCTCAACCTACTGAGATTAAATTAAGTAAAAGAAATTAAAATCTGCCAGTAAAAGGTGGAAAAAAATTTCTTACGATTAATAAACTTCTTTCCAGAAGCCATTTTTTAAAATTTAGGTTTCTTAGTCACTTTTGTTTGATGTCCCACTCCAGCTTTATAACCTTTCGAGATTTTTACTTTTTCAGCTTTCATTAAAACTGAATGGGGGGCTTCCCTGGTGGCGCAGTGGTTGAGAGTCCGCCTGCCGATGCAGGGGACACGGGTTCGTGCCCCCGTCTGGGAAGATCCCACGTGCCGCGGAGCGGCTGGGCCCGTGAGCCATGGCCGCTGAACCTGCGCGTCCGGAGCCTGTGCTCCGCCACGGGAGAGGCCACAACAGTGAGAGGCCCGCGTACCGCAAAAAAAAAACAACAAAAAACAAAAAACTGAATGTGATAGAGACTTCTTGGGGAAATGGGCTATCAAAATCTGCTCTTAACTTAAATATCTGGAAAGTAAATGTAAATTTAAATGACGTAACTTGATCTTGAATGGCTAAACAGGACAGCGGCCACCATTTATTTTAAAAACTTCATGGGAAAAATGTAAATTCAAATGGCAATAGTTTGATCCCAGTAAACGTAAATTCAAATGCATCATGTTATCCTAAATAAGGAAGAATATTCCCATCACTATCTCTTCAGCAATGCCTATACCCGCTCCAATGACTTGAGATGCCTCTTTTATTATATAATAAATTCTCATTTGTTCTTGGACTTATTTCTAGATTTCCCCATGATTTTTATTATATAATAAATTCTCATTTGTTCTTGGACTTATTTCTAGATTTCCCCATGATTTTTCCTAAATCAGTCTATGAAATGGACACTTTTACAGTTTCATCCTATTGTCTTTAAACACGAAAGAGACTAAACTTCAAAAATTTTTGTATTTTACTGTGAAAAGTAACAGATACAGAAAAGTGCATAAAATATGTAAAAACATTTGAACAAACAGTTATAAAGAGAACACCTGGGTAAACACCACCCAGGTCAAGAAATAGAACTAAAACTTATTATTTTTACAGGGCTTCCCTGGTGGCACAGTTGTTGAGAGTCCGCCTGCCGATGCAGGGGACACGGGTTTGAGCCCTGGTCGGGGAAGATCCCACATGCCGCGGAGCAACTAGGCCCATGTGCCACAGCTACTGAGCCTGTGCTCTTGAGCCCGCGAGCCACAACTACTGAGCCCGTGTGCCACAACTACTAAAGCCCGTGCACCTAGAGCCCATACTCTGCAAAAATCCACCACAATGAGAAACCCGCGCACCACATCGAAGAGTAGCTCCCGCTCGCCACAACTAGAGAAAGCCCGCGCATAGCAACGAAGACCCAATGCAGCCGAAAAGAAACAAATAAATAAATAAAAATATTTTTAATTTATTATTTTCAGTTGTCTCCTGCAAACTACCTATTTAAAATAAGAATTATCAAAAAAAAAATAAAATTAAATTAAAAAGAATTATCAGCTAGTTCTGATGGTTTGACAATCATATTTTCAATCATTTAGTAAAAATTTGGATGTAAATTGATAGTGGAACTACCAAAGCTCCAGTAAATAAGAACTACTCGGTTAATTTTGTTATGTTTATAAGTAAATGGGGTTTAAACCTCCTTAAAATTTCATATTGTACAACACAATATTTTTTCCTTATTATATAAAAAGATTTTTCTGAGTATATCAATTTTGTAAAAAAGAACATTTAAACTTAAGAAGGACCCCTTTTCAGACGTTCGGAAGCATTTGATAATTTATAAACAATTGGCCTGCGTTGTCCAACATGGCAGCTACCAGCCACAGGTAGCTACTTAAACTTAAGTTACTTAAGGTTAAATAAAATTTAAAACTCAGTGTTTCAGTTGCACCAGCCACATTGCAAATGCTCAAGAGCCACATGTGGCTAGTGGGTACCCCAAGGGTTCAGCACAGATACAGAACATTTTCATCATCACAGAGTATTCTATTGGATGGCTGGTCTAGACCCTTCTTGGCTTCCACAAATGATCTGGGGGGTCTAAAACTCCAATTTGAGTTATCTTTAAAACATACAAGATATACAGTCGAAATAAACATAGGAAACAGAGATCAGAAATTACAGAGAGAGAAAAAGAAATGTACTAGGAATGGGTGATATACAATGGAGCACTAAATCTTGTTCTAACTTTGTTTAGCCAAAGCTGAACAAATAAACAAAACTTTCAATGAATTATATAGTTCTCATTCAGCAGAAGGAAGCATATGCTTTTATTTGGCAGCAAGACATACTGTTTCCTGGCGATAATATCTGGCAAGAAAATATTATGGGGAAACTTCCATCAGTGTAACCCACGGGTGGCTGGACTGTTTAGGTGGCTGGACTGTTTAGGTGGCCTCTGCTTACCCCACACACCTTGAAGTTGACTCACCACATCAAAAAAGTAGCAAAAATCATCAGTAAGTGGTGTCGATATTCCTGAAGATTTCACGAGCGGATGAAGGAAAGGATTCTGTCACCTAGCACACGGCAAAGTCTCATCCAACTTTGTGCTAGCTCTCTCTGCCCTTGTCTGTCCCAAGGCCTCTTCTCTGGCCACCCTTCGGCTACGTTTTCTTTTCCTCCCCTCCCTCCATTCCCCTACGCCTCACCCACAGCCTCTAAAAAATCATCTTTATTGGTCCCAGCAATTCAGCTCATGCCTTTCCGCGTATACCTTGCTCAGCAAAGCAAAAGCTCAGCGAGGACCCAAATGGTGACACATAGTAACCCCTCCAGCCCACTTCACAGGAGCTCTCCCTTTACCTTGCCACACAGGAAATACCGAGCCACCTTTTTAAATACCTTTAACAGCAATTTTGAAGGGGGAAAAAAAAAAGATCTGAGGCTGTGGCATTAAATTATAATTTAGTCAAAGCAGTTCTTTAGAGAATTAACTTAATTTGGTCCAGGTATTTTGGTTTCTGCTAAACTTTGTAGACTTCAAGGCAAAACAGAAAAACAAATAAATAGACATACATACAAGAAATACCATGTTTTCCTGGGGCAGAGGGAAGCGTACGAGTTCTTGTTGGGAGGACATTCTCTCATTCTCTTTTCTAGCTCTACAGCTGGTGACAACTGGGACTCAGGGAAAATGACTTTTCCAATCACAGAGATCATTAAGAAAAAGATCTGAGATTCTAGCAGACGTCTGTCTAAACAATCCCATTACAGCGCCATGTCTCCCTCATCAACCACAACATGGGGTAGAGTAAGGGAAGCAAAAGGTCATCATGGCAGCCCCCAAATCTGGCCCTGTCTTAGGATCCAGTTAGTCAACGTTGGTCGCCATAATGAATTCCCCCAGAGTGGCAGCCCTCTGTTGACAACACACACTTCAGAAGAAGGAGCGTAAAAGGTATGGTCCCTCTGCTTCCCACCCTTCTTTGCAGACAGAAATTAATCAGAAGTCTATTTAGACATTGAAATCATAGAATCATAGACCTGGGAAAGATTCCAGAGCAAGTCCTGTACACTTACTGCTCCATTATAGATGAGGTCACAGGGGTCCAGAGAAGTTAGGTGTTTTGTTTAAGATCACTAGCAAGTTAGGGGCAGAACCAGAAGAACACAAGGTTGCCTGTAGCTCCAATTATTTAAATCAGAGGCCACAAATCATTGGCCCGTACTGTGCTCTTAATGTTTTGATTGTTTGCTAAAATTTTAGAGTTGGGAAATCGTTATCCCATAAGTCTGCATTTCTGACTTGAAAAAAACATCAGATTTGCTAACACAGAATTATGGCTGCCTTCTTTAGGTGAGCTATGAGCCCCTCAGTTCATAACTGGCACATTCCCGCCGACCCCAAGCGGGCAGTAAGCTTCCCAGGTTCCAGATCCATGTCGGATGTATTTTTGTAACCCCAGTAAAAGGGTTTAGACTATGATTGGTACTTAAGTCCCATTAACTTTTGAATGAGTGATGCATGGATGCTGGGTTGCCATTTTGGTATAGAGGGTCATGAGAAGAGGCACAGTCTTCTGGTTCACGGCTCTGCTCTCCATCCCGAGCTGCTAGCTTGCTGGGTGACATTGACACCCATGGAGACCACCTGGTAGCCTGCCCACCTCATGGGTCCCTGCCCACCTGAGCTCCAGCAATCTTCCACTCTACTTCCACACTCCCCATGGTCACATGCAGAACCTTGGAATTCCTTTGAAGCATGAAATGGCCGACGTCTCCTTTCGCTGACCAAACCTCCCATCTTGTTAGCTCTGTCACCCCCTTGCTTCCACCAAAACAGGGACACAGCCTCAGCTCTCTGTCGCTTTCTTGTCACCCAGCCTCCATGCTCCATGCCACAGAATCTCAAAATGTTTTTCAGACTCAAAAGGAATATTGTGGTCTAATAATTTCAGAGCACTTTTCACAAACATTTTTAGGGCCCAAAATGTGTAATTCAGCAACTTTAAACAAATGCCCTACTTTGAGGAGGTTTTTGGTCTGCCTTTTATCTTTGCTTGGGTTTTTTTTTCCCTCCCTTGTGCATCGTAATTTCTTCTTTGTTGAGCATAAGGTTTGCATTGTGGTGTGTGTGCGTCTGTGTTTTAGTTGTCCACCAGATAAAGCAATATGTTAACTCTACTGAAAATGTTGGGTTTATCATTCCTAGGGCAACTGTTTAGAAGAATGTAACTACCGGAAACTGAGCTTTTTCCCTCCCACTGTAGAAGCATCACATTCAAACAAACAGAAAAGTTAGAAAGTTGGCCTTAGAGGCAAAGATACCAACCACAGGGGGATAACATAGAATTCTGCCATATAGTGAATATGATATTTCCAAATGAGTAAAAGGCCACAAGTGGGAAAGAGAGCCAAAAAAAATCCAAATTTCATTAAAATAACGGTTGCCGACAAAGCTGAATTACCTTTGACAGTCACACTTGCATGAAAACATCTGTTTTGACATGTGCGTCAAGAGATCCAAACATCTAAAACTGGAGAATGAATGAGCCATTGTTTAGTCTGCAAAAGGGCAGGATTGTGTAAATGAAGATACAACTGGGAAAAAATAAGGTACAGAAAAGAAAGTTTCCAATAGAAACCTTCTAATAAAAACACAAACACATGCACAGAAACTTCGCCAAAGACAAATGAGAGAGCAAAAATCTCGAGGAAGAAAGCAGTAAAATGAGAAAAGGCCTTTCAGTGGCTGAATGGTCTAAAACAAAATTGGAAGGAGGAGGGGGTCAGTTACACAGATACAGTTGGGAGGGAGGGGTCTTTGCAGGAGTGATCAGGGGTCGGCAGCCTCCAGATCCCCCCACTCAGTGTCCCAGCAGAGGCCACTCCCAGAGAGATATCCAGTGAGACACAATGCAAGTCCTCAGCCCCTTTATCCAGGGCTGTTGCCCTCCGCCCTCGCGGTGTGAAATTTCCGGGGCTGCCACTTCAAGGAGGCATAGCAAACACTAGGAGTTGCTTAAACAAACAATCCAAAAAGATGAGCAGGCAGGTTGAAAAGAAGGAAAGAAAACAAGAGATGGGATGCCTCAGAGCATCATCTTCCTGATATAATAACAATGATCACTTAATTAGCGTGATTAAGATGAAGAGCTAAAAATAAAGATTTCAGCCTCATTTGTTTTGCCATCTCAGCCAGCCAAAAAATTTTAAAAGCAATTAAGTCAACCGTCAAAGCCAGAGGGACCCTAGTCCTGCCGTTTCCGACGCCGCCTTATGATGTGATGTATCCTTACGGGGAAAAGAAAGAACCAGCCACAGCCACTCCCTTCAGAGCTATTCCATCCAGACATGAACCAAACCACTGCGGAACAGCCCAAAAATATAGCAACAGGAGATCAGCCAGGAGGGAAGCCAAATTCCACCACCGTGGGCTGCATCAAGTGCAGGCTTGGAAAGCTACTTGCAGGGGAGACCCTAGCAAAACAGGCAAGCAGCTTCAGAGGCACCAAGTCTGGGTACCAAAGACTGCCCACACCCACACAGATTCACCAGTGGTCATTTTTCACGACACATTCTGGTAGCTGCGGGTGAAGGTGAGATGGCTCTGCTACCGCCAGCCATCCCCAAGGCCTTACCTCCTGAGTGGCTGCTGCCTCCACCCCTCCTCTCTGTTTTCTGATTTATCTGCCACATAACGTCCTCTCGCGTCCTTGCTCAGAAATGTTTAGCGTCAATTCAGCTCTGCATTCAAGGCGCTCTGCAAATGGCCTATGCTCACCGTTTCTATCTGACCTTTCTGTTTTTCTATACATAACCCTGCAATCCCGCTCAAGAGACACGTGCTCTTTCCTGACCACTCTCTGAGTTTCCCTCCTCCGTGAAGCTCTCCCCCATCTCTGGGGATAATGTGAATTCACTACCCTTTGAGCCTCCATCCCTCTTTCCTTCTTTCAACACACCACTGCTTCCCTAGTTCTAAAACATCACCATCCCAAGAAGGAGGGCTTCCCTCAAGAGTTCTGGAACTTTCTGGTATTTACTTCCACCCTTTCTGCGGGTCTGTTCCTGACGTCAAGGGCAGGCTTTCATAGTCTCAGACTCATAGACCTCCAGCACCAAGTGTGGTGACTCGCACATAGTGTGTACTTAATAAATATTTATTTGAATATTTATGGTTGAACTGGATTGAATTGTAAAATAAGGTTTATGTAGTTCAAGCTTTGGGTAGCCAGAAGCTAGTTTCGTAGAATCAGAACTTTAACGCCAGAAAGAATCGAAAGACCATCTAGTCGACCCTACAGATGAGGAAACTGAGACCTGGGGAGATTTTTAATTTGCCCAAGGACACACAATCAAAAACAAAAACCTGAGACTGAGAACAAGCCCCCAGGACTTAATTCTGACAATCGCATGGGATATTAAGGCACAATATTGGTTTAATTTTAGAACATCTCTTGAGGAAATCATCTGATCTCCCAGCCGCCTATGGAGAGCCTGCTGCATCCCCAACGCTGTGCTAAATATGCAGGGGAGGGGACCATTGCCTTATAAGTATGTAAATGAAAATAGTTACTATTGTCTTTAGAAAGGCGGAAAGTAGACTGTCATTCAGCCGAGATCCCACACAGTAAGGCTACGTGGAACCAGAGAGACTCTGACTCCCTGTGTGTTTTAACTTATCATAGTTCCTCTGTACATGCAAATTTCTCTTCTGTTTCCGCATCTGTTCTCATCTGTGCCTTCCCAAAGACAAGCCTTCGTTTTAAGTCCACGCCGATACCGCAGTCCCCTTTCCTGTTTATCTACTCGAGTATCACTCCTGGCTGCGACTGCATTCACTGTAGCCTGTGTCTTTAATGCGGACGTTACATAAGGCTCACATTTCTGACATTACGAGGTTTCTGATGGGTCATTTTAATCTAGGAGATACACACCACTTCCCAAGATTCCAAAGGAAGGAAAGAAAAAGAGGGTACGTACAATGATTTGAACGAGTTTAAGTCCTAATTTGGTCCTTCTTCTCCGCCGCCCCCCCTGGGCATTTTAATCTTCCCTTTCCTTTTTAATCTTTTCAAACTCACTGTCTTCTAACGTAACACAGAAAAGAATGGATGCTTCCTAAGATGTATCCGAGATAAGACATGGAAATTAGCCTCTGTTACATGCACTTCTTTACGGCTTCTCACTTCTGTTCCATTTTAATTCCTTCGACAGACATGAATGCTTTTAGACATGTCACCAGGTCTGCTCCCTAAGCAGCCTTACTTCTTTACAGGACCTCTTTCCTTCTGTGCACATTGTTTAGGAGCTAATACCTCATGCAATACAAATCACCTTCATAAAGCTGACATTTTATTCTTTGCGTGAGCCTTCTGGTTCAAATACCCAACCATTTTGCAAGCACGGAACATCACACAGAGCGTCAGAACTCCAGCCAAGCCTGGGCAGAGAGGGGTAGGTCAGAGGAGTCTCCGTCATATTTTAAATTTTCATTTCTTCCATTGGCTTGTGTCCTAAATGCTATTTAACAGTAGTTAGTGCCAATTTCCTTTGTTTCGGGAATGTATCTCATGTATACCTAACACGAATGTAATTCCTTATCAGAGTTGAAAGAAGAGTTTGCACGAAGTATGAAAATCCTCCCTGCAGATTTAAGGGTGAACCGTCTTGGTTTTATCACTGGATTACGGGTTCTCCTAAGAGTGTTTTGGCTGCTCTGCCCTCAAGCAGAGAATGCAGATGTGGGACCTGCTGTAAAGGATTTACAGAAAATAGGAGAAGTCTGAGGATGGCCACAGATAAATCAACAAGAAACATCAGATTCCTTCATCAACTGGGTTAGTGTCTCTCAAAGAACATTCTGTGGGTGTATAATCCCAAATATTTTAGATGCAAATTAGTAAATACTGTCTGTTTTCCTTTGCCCAGAAAATATATCTCTATTAGTCAGCGCTCTCCAGAGAAACAGAACCCATGGGGTATGTGTACACACACACACACACACACACACACACACACACACACACACACACACA
>NW_021703780.1:6276429-6334404 GCF_005190385.1 Monodon monoceros | reverse complement strand
ACACACACACACACACACACACACACACACACACACACACACACACAGATTTATTTTAAGGAATTGGCTCATGCAACTCTGGGGGCTGGTAAGTCTGATATTTGCAGGGCAGGTCAGCAGGCTGGAGACCCAGGGAAGAACTGTGGGGCAGCTTGAGTCTGATGGTCTCTGGAGGCATAATTCCTTTTTCCTCAGGGGACCACAGTCCTTTTCTTCTAAGGCCTTCAACTGATTGGATGAGGCCCACCCACATGATGGCGGGTATATGCTTTATTCAGAGTCTACTGATTTAAATGGTGAACTCATCTGAAAAATACCTTCACCACAACATCTGGACTGGTGTTTGACCAAACATCTGGGTACCATGGCCTAGCCAAGTTGACACATAAAATTAACCATTGCACTGTCACATGTTCAGTCTGAGGTTTTCTACAAGAAAATTAAAACATTATGATATTTTGTACAGTATCTTCTAGTTTTCCAAGTACTTTATCATTTTGGTGTTAAAGACATTATGCCATGAAAATTTTACAATTGGGACCACTTAAATATTGGAAAGAATAGGCCCTTTTTCAAAAGTGTAAGTCCTTTGTCTGGAATTGTAATACAGCAATTGCAACAATTAATGTAAAAATGGTTCGATTTCACCTACTTAATCCATCATAGGCCTGTAAAGTATACAACTGGTGGTTCTCTTTGGGGTACACCTCATCACCATTTGTAACACTGTGTCTATAGGAAAATACTTTCAAAACTGTATATCAAAATACCAGTGATATCCTCCCTCTGGTGATGAACAGAAATGGGAAGAGTGATTATGTTCTTGGATCCCAATAACTTATTTTTTCTCCACATTTACATAATCATCAAAAACTATCACTCTACTTTTTTTTTTTTTAATTATTTTTGGCTGTGTTGGGCCTTTGTTGCTGCGCGCGGGCTTTCTCTAGTCGCGTCGAGCGGAGGCTACTCTTTGCTGCGGTGCGTGGGCTTCTCATTGCGGTGGCTTCTCTTGCTGCGGAGCACCGGCTGTAGGTGCGCGGGCTCAGTAGTTGTGGCTTGTGGGCTCTAGAGCGCAGGCTCAGTAGTTGTGGCGCACGGGCTTAGTTGCTCCGCGGCATGTGGGATCTTCCCCGACCAGGGCTCGAACCCGTGTGCTCTGCATTGGCAGGCTGATTCTTAACCACTGTGCCACCAGGGAAGCCCCACTCTACATTTTTCTTACCTGATATTCTCTAACCCAAACAATCCCTGGTACCCAGGTGATCATTCCAGAGAACAAAGAAAACGTGTTCGAGAGAGAGTCCCTTCTATACCTGGTCCCATACAAAGGTTGTTTATTAAGAGAGGGCCAGCTCATCTAGATAAAAGTAGAAGTGTCGTTTTAAGGGCTCAGATAACAGCATTCAGTTGTGATGTGAAAATCAGAGTTAATTTTTCTTGTCTGTGAATATACAAAAGCATGGAAATAAGAGTAGAAAATCTGAACCGTGCAATGGGAAAAAAATGCTCACATAAATAAAAGCGCTCCCAAGCTGATAAGGGCAGCAGACACAATGCCATGCACTTACCAGATCTTGTTTCATTTTCCTCCTCCTGGCCCATGTCTCCCAGCCTCCTAGCAGTTGGGTGAGCTGTCGGAAGTTCATGCCTGGTGATGACCCACCTGCCCTCACCCCCCAGCAGGACTGGCCACCATCTTGTCCCCTCTTCTGGCAGTCTCACAGACTCCACATTTAAGATTGCAGTGTCACAAGATCAAAGGATCCTGGAACCCTGAGACACGGCTTGATAAGGAGCCACCCAAGAAAGCCATCTGACCAGCATGATGTGAGCAATAAAAATCCTTTGTGATGTAAAGCCACTGACATCCGCGGTTTACTTATTAGACATCATGACCTACCCTAGCCCCATAGAATACGTTACCTAAGTCTTGCGCTCTGACAATAAAAAACAGCATTTCTTAAAGCAAGTAGCGTATGCTAAAGAAGATTTGTCCTGTGGAACGCTATTCAGAGAACAAGAAATAGCGTGATGGATTATGTAAACTGCTCCAAGCCTGTTTTCCACACGTGTAAACATTCAGCTGTTTCCTGTATTGGCCAAACTTCCGGCGTGGCATTCGAGTCCCTCCCATGGCCTGACCATTTCCTCCTTTTCTAGTCTCATCTTCTCCTTGTTTTCCATCTTATTTCTGGAAATAACCAAGCCACCTGTGCTCCTTGCACAGCCTCTGCCGTTTCACGACACTGCTCCTTCTTTTCCTCCTGCCGGGACCATTTTCCCAGACATCTTTAACTACTTACCCGTCAAGTTTCCACAGGAGAAACAGAACCACGGGAGTGACATAGAACAGGGGTTAGTCCCACAAACAACCAGCGGGAGCCTGTTAAATGGTGTCCTCACGGCTGTTTCTGCATTTGGTGCCGAGGCTGAAGTCCGCAGGGCGGGCAGGTGGGAAGGAAAGGTGGGGTGCAGTGTGGCTTCCCTGGGAGCCCAGAAAGCTGAGGGGGGGGGCCCAGGCTGGCCTCTAACGTCCATGGCACGGTGATGCCGTCGGGGAGGCTGGTGCCCTTCTTCACAGAGCTGAACACAGCCCCAGTCCAGGGGTCAGAGGGGCTGAAGGAGGCAGGCCAGTGGCAACGGAAGTCCCTGCAAGCCTGGCTGCCGCCTCATCCCCACAAGGTAAGTCCACAGACCTGCGACCGCAGGTGAGCTGCAGCTGGCCCTGCGTCAACGTCTGGACACAAACATGGCTGCGGCTCCTCTCCCACCTTCCAGACCCCCCGCAAGGGTCTCCTGTGGTCGGTCATAACCCAGGACCCTGCAGGAAAGGGGATTCTGGGGAGAGCAGTTCCAGCTTAGCCAAGTGGACCAGTACGAGGTCACTACACGGGCTAAGTTCTACTCATTTTTTAAAAACTGAAGTATAGTTGATTTACAATATTACGTTAGTTTCAGGTGTACAGCAGAGTGATCCAGTTACACACACATATGTGTGTGTGTGTACATATATATATACACACACACACACACACACACATATATATATACATCTATCTATTCCTTTTCAGATTCTTTTCTGTTATAGGTTATTACCAGATATTGGCTATAATTCCCTGTGCTCTACAGTAGGTCCTTGTTGTTTACCTGTTTTATATATAGTAGTGTGTATTTGTTAATCCCAAACTCCAAATTTCTCCCTCCCGCTCCTTTCCCCTTTGGTAACCATAAATTTGTTTTCTTTGCCTGTGACTCTGTTTCTGTTTTGTAAAGAAGTTCATTTGTATCATGTTTTTTTAGATTCCACATGTAAGCGATATCATATGACATTTGTCTCTGTCTGACTTCACTTGGTATGATAATCTCCAGGTCCGTCCATGTTGCTGCAGGTGTGGCATTAATTCATCCTTTCTCATGGCTGAGTAGTGCTCTGTTGTGTACATATATATTTGTACCACATCTTCTTTATCCATTCATCTGTTGATAAACACTTAGGCTGCTTTCATGTCTTGGCTATTGTAAACAGTGCTGCTATAAACACTGGGGTGCGTGTTTAACTTCTACTCCATTTTTTTTTTTTTTTTTTTTTGCGGTACGCGGGCCTCTCACTGTTGTGGCCTCTCCCGTTGCGGAGCGCAGGCTCTGGACGCGCAGGCTCAGCGGCCATGGCTCGCGGGCCCAGCTGCTCCGCGGCATGTGGGATCCTCCCGGACCGGGGCACGAACCCGCGTCCCCTGCATCGGCAGGCGGACTCTCAACCACTGCACCACCAGGGAAGCCTCTACTCCATTCTTAAGACTCAACCGAGGCAGCACCTTCCTGGGGAAGGTGCTTGGCCCCCAGGTTTTGCTCAGTGTCCTGCCCTTCAGAGCATTCTGTGCATCCCACTACCACAGCACCTCACATATGTGGGTACTTAACTTACTATCTAATGTGCCTTTCTCTTCGGATGGATTGTAAGGTCCCTAAGGGCAGGGGCCGTATGTGCCATTGCTCTGTCCCGAGTGCAGTTTCTGGCACAGACTTGGTCCTCAGTGACTGTGCTCCAGACCATTGCCGTTCCTGCTGCCAATAATTTATTACCACCCGTCCTCAAACTAGGATCCCAGTTAGAAACACAGGAGAAGGGCAGGAAAACTCCCTCCTGCCCAGGGCTCCAGTCTCAAGGCAGGTGCGCCCCAGCTCAGGCTGACCCAGGAGGATCACACAAGGGGCAGCCCCCTAACTGGGGGGCGGGGCACGGGTGAGTCTAGAACAGGCAATAACAGTCCTCAGACATTTCTCAGGTGGCAGACATGACTCTAAACGCCTCACACGCTTGGACCCATTTTGATTTGAGTTCTGTAAGGTGGGCATGGTTACCCCCAAGGAGGATGCAGAGCTGGTAAGTAATCTGCCCACAGCTGGTCCAAATCACAGCAGGATTCGTCCAACTCCAAATGCAGCTTATTCCACTGCCCACCCTGCGTTTCCTCCCCACCCCAGCTTGGGGACTGCAGGTGGCTGGAATGGCCCCGCGTGACTCAGAGGGGCCTTAAACTAGAGGAGAAAGAAGTGGCACCATCGGCTGGTGCTGTAAAAGGGCCTGAGATGCCTATAGACGGTCCTCCCTGAACTGGTCCCACCCTCCTCCCTCTGCAGAGGCCCAAGGGCGGGCCGGGGCTGGAGTTCAACACCACCTCCCTGCCCCCACACGCCACCCCCCCACACCCCGGGGCTGCTCCGGCCCCAGCCTTCCACCCGCTCCCCTTCAGCTTCTTCCTTCTGCCCACATCTTTTCCTGGCTCTGGCAATCTTGGTGGCCCTGCCTCTGAGGGCTGCCCAGGATAATCTTGTTTGAAATAGAGCCCTCCAGGGAGTGGGTGACAGGCTGGGGTTTACCCGAGATCCCCACCACCCCTCGGCTGGCCTGATTCTACTCCCAAGCTCTCCAACTGTGACTACACGGTGTTTCACGTTACTTGGCTTTGGGAACAAAGCATGACCCCTTTGGGAGCATCGCGGAGGGCAGCACGGTGAGGTGGCCTTTGGACTCAGACCAGCCTGAGTGCAAGTTCTGGTCATGTCCCTTTCTACGTGATCTCAGGCAAGCTGCTTAGCCGGTCTGGGCCACCGTTTCCTCATCTCCAAAGTGAAGACGGTGCCCACTCTTGGGTGGTTGGGATGGTCAATGGGTAGGAGGCCTGGGACCCACTCAGCACAGAGCCAGGCACACAGCAGTTGCAGTCATGGGGACTGTCCTATCGGGAGACGTGGAAGGAAGTGGTTGCACTTAAGAGCGAGTTCATGGTTCTTTTTTTTATGGTTTTTTTAGTTGAAGTATAGTTGACTTACAATGTTGTGCTAATTTCTGCTGTACAGGAAAGTGACTCAGCTATACGCATACAGACATTATTATTATTATTTTTTAGTTTGGGGTTAGTAGATGCAAACTATTACATTTAGAACGGATAAACAACAATGTCTACTGTACAGCACAGGGAACTATATCCAATCTCCTGGGATAAACCATAATGGAAAAGAATATATATTAAAAACAAAGTTCATGGTTCTTGTAGCCCTCAACTGCTCAGCCCGCAGAGGACTCAGAACAATACAGCTCAGATAAAACCATTCCCATCTCTCCATGAAAAAAGCAAACACTGCTTCTCTCCTGGATCATTCCCTGGAATACCTACAGTGTGCCCACCCCCCCCGTGTCCCGAGCTGGATGTGAGGAGACATCGAAAAGACATCGAAGATGTATTTCCTGGCTTCAAGGAGCTTTCAATCTAAGTATTTCGTAAAAGGAAAACATTTGGATCATGTGAATAAGGGGTTAATGGCGGCTCCCTCTGCCTTTATGCTGTTGCTACTCGGCAGCAGTAAATTCTCATCTGAACTGCACTTGACCCTGTGCACACAATCATGTTATTCATATTCTTATAAACAGAGGGTACAGTATGTATAATTTCCTAGATTTCTGGGAGGAGATGTATCATGACTAAACTCCAACTTTTCCTTTGGAGAACCAGTCCCATTTGTTTCTGGTTAGCTTCAAAGCAGAAACTAATTTTTTCCTTTTATGTGTCAGTAACTTGAGTGAAATTTGTCACTTGTTTTTATGAAAAATTCTTTGCCCTTGCCTTCATTGCTTTAAAAAAGCAAAACAAAACAAAAAAAACCCACCCACAACAACTCACACTTCCTCCACAATACAAGGCACTTGAAACGCAGTGACAGAAGGCTGATGTCATTTCTAGTCATAGAAACTAACAGGAGTCCCACGGAATGGCCTGACCCCGTCTGTCCGACGAGAGTCTATTTTCAAGTGTCTACTGTGGAAGCAAGACCACTGGTGACATCTTGTTCTAATTTAAGCAAGGTTGAGCTGTGGGCCAGCGCCTTCAAATCATAACCAGCCCAGAAATTACCTCCTACCAAAAAACCACAAGGGTTAGACTCTGTAAGAATCGGTCCCGGAAAAGTTGGAACTCTCCAATCCGAGCATATTTCTGAAGCCATCTAGTCAAGAACAGGGTTTTCCTTTTCTTTAGCTGGGAGATGTCTTGTTTGTCCTGGGATGAATTACCAGCGTGGCTGGGGGTGATGAAGAGTAGCTTTATTCTGCCTTAAAACAAACTGACTACTCTTTCACCACTTTGCTGTGAGCCAGAGCTATTTAGAAGATGCTCAACCTATTTTTACCTTTCTATAGACCTGTTTAATAGAGATACCATGTCATTAGCAAATTCTCAAAAAACATGAGCTGACACACCGTCTCAGAAATGACTCAAAGTCAACAGGATGTCTCTCTAGGAGCACGGCTCTCCCTGGGGAAAACTTCCGCTGGCCTGCATTTTCCATCCCAGGCATGCCTCAGTTCACCCAGAGGACCACAAACACTGTGACATTTTAGGTAGGTTCCCTGTCTGCATCCCAAACCCCAAACATTATTATACACACTGTGGCTTTGAACTCTCGGTTTATTTAATGCCTTTAAGTTCAAGTGACCAACGAGCAAGGGAAGAAACAGGAGTGGCCGTGAGATGATTCAAATAGGCGGGTGCGCCCAGGATAAATGAGCAGTCAGTTCAAATCTAGGATCCAGGGGCATAACACATGTGTCATCATGGAGATGATGAAAGGGACTGAGGAGGGAGAGAGAGCGCTGAGGGCGGGGGTCAGCAGCGGCCACCTGGACCATTCTTGCAACAGAGATGGGCGATATTGGTTACAGGGAGCCATCTGGCTGTACAGCCCAGCTGAGATGGTCACTGGGGTTACGACCTGAATTGTGTCCTGCTCCCACCCAAAGAAATTCATATGTTGAAGTTCTAACCCCCAGTACTTATGAATGGGACTGTGTTTGGAGGTAGGACCTTTAAAGATGTATTTAAGTTAAAATGAGGTCATGGACAGGTGCTCTTCTAAAAAGAGATTAGGACATAGACACAAGCACAGAGGGGAGACCAGGTGAGGACACACGCAGAAGATGGCCATCTACAAGCCAAGGAGAGAGGCCTGGAACCGATTTTTCCCTCACAGCCTCAGAAAGAACCAGCCCTGCCCGGAACAGCAGCCCTAGCAAACAAATACGGCTATCGACTAGGATCTGTAAAATCAAATTATTCTGGTATTTCTGCCAAACTTCATATATTTTCAAAATTTTCTCAAATTAAGCAAATTCAGAAAAGCCTTTCTTTGGGATTTTAAAATTAGGAAAAGTAATAGCCTTTGAGAAGGGTTCACGACCACAGTCTCGAATCTATTCCTATTTTCCTCACTCTTTCCTTGTCAAACGCTGGGTGTCTCCCACCTCTCTCTCCCCAGGTCCTTTTACATCCCTGGTCACCTGGCTTCAACCCCCCATCACCAATAGCATGTCTAAGCCACTTAGTTTTTTTTAAGTGTTGACAGGATGTAGAACAACGGGAATTACATCCATTTTTTTTTTTTTATTGAAGTAAAGTTGACTTCCAATACGGTGTTAGTTTCAGGCGTACAGCACAGTGATTCAGTTATACATAAATAGATATATTCTTTTTCAGATAGATAGATAGGGGAATCACTGTGCTGTACGCCTGAAACTAACACCATATTGGAAATCAACTATACTTAAATTTAATTAATTAATTAATCTATTTATTTATTTATTTAGGCTGCATTGGGTCTTCGTTGCTGTGCACGGGCTTTCTCTAGTTGCGGTGAGCGGGGGCTACTCTTCGTTCCGGTGCGTAGGCTTCGCATTGCGGTGGCTCCTCTTGTTGTGAAGCACGGGCTCTAGGCATGCGGGCTCAGCAGTCGTGGCTCGCGGGCTCCAGGCATGCGAGCTCAGTAGTTATGACACATGGGCTTAGTTGCTCCGCGACATGTGGGATCTTCCCGGACCAGGGCTCAAACCCGTGTCCCTTCCAAGGGCAGGTGGATTCTTAACCACTGCGTCACCGGGGAAGTCCCTATTGTCACATTTCTAAAGGCTAGAAGTCCCAGATCAAGATGGCAGCAGAGTTGGTTTCTTTTGAGGTCTCTTTTCTTGTATTATAGACTAAATTGCATTCCCCCCGCCCCGCAAAATTCATAGGTTGAAGCCTTAACTCCCAATGTGACTGTATTTGGAGATGGGACCTTTAGGAAGGTAATTAGGGTTTAGATGAGGTTATAAGCGTAGGGCTCTAATCTGATAGGATTAGTGTCTTTGTAAGAAGAGACATCAGTGTCCCTCCCACCCCCCCACCCTCCCCCATCATGTGAAGGAAAGGCCATGTGAGGACACAGAGAGAAGGCAGACGTCTGCAAACCAGGAAGAGAGCTCTCACCAGATATCAACACTGCTGGCACCCTAATCATGGATTTCTAGTCTCCAGAACTGTGAAAAAATAAATGTCTGTTGTTTAAGCCTCCTAGTCTGTGGTATTTTATTATGGCAGCCCAAGCAGACGAATACACTTTTGCTTGTAGGTGGCCATCCTCTCTGTGGGTCTCAACGTGGTCTATCCTCTGTACAGACACAAATCTATGTGCTAGTCCCTCCTCTTATAAGGACACCAGTTAGATTAGATTAGGGCCCACCCCAATGACCTCACTTTAACTTAATTACATCTTTAAAGACCTTATGTCCAAACACAGTCCCATTCTGAGGTCCTGGGGGTTAATACTTCATTATATGAATTTAGGGGGACACAATTCAGCCCATCACAGGCAACATCTAAGAACCCACGGGAACTACCATGAGACAAGGTACACATCTGCTCCATGGAACTCTTTGCCCCTGAGGGTCCAGGCCACTCCCAACCATGGTCTCACATCCTTTAGATATTTTTAGGCATGAATCACACATCAGTCTACCAGGTCCCTTAAGCTCCAGGAGTTAAATATCTACCTCCTTGAGGGGTCCCATTAAAGCCTCTCTTCCTTGGGCTGGAAGTGAAGGGAAGTGGGAAAGGCACCCCCATCACTTCCTCATGGGATGAGAGTAGAAATCACAGAACGCCAACCACTCTCCCCAAAAACCTGTGATCTCAAACCTCCTGGGTCCTTGCTTTTTATACTCTTGGATATATGAGGGACCAAAGGTTGCAAAACTGATTTTTTGACAACTCTTTTTCAAGTCCTACATAAGTGATTTTTACTGTGGCTTGTGGGAGTAGTTGGCATCGATTACCATGGTGCATTAGGTGAACATGAAACAGACATAGCTCGACTTTAACATCCTTGTGTACCTGTTGTTGTAGATGATAAGGGACTGAGTTTTTCACATATAAAGTGCCCAAGTAGGGCAGCTCTAGGCCCATCAGGATGTCAGCCCAGTTCTCTGCAATTCTCTTAGCTCTGCCCTCTTCCATGTGTTGGCTCCATCCTCAGACGGGTAGGTAGCAAGGTGACTGTAGCAAGCACAGACATCGCCTCCAGACAGGACAGAGGCTACGAATCTTTTTACACCAGTGGCCCCTGGGAACATCTTGTCAAGTCCATGGACCAGAATCGGGATACATGTCCTCACTGAGACCAGTCAGCAGAAAGGGGAGTGTGTTTGCTATGAACATCTTAGTCTGCTCAGGATTTGTACCTCCTGAGTGTGTCCAGAGGGGAAAAGGGAGCAGCTCTACCCGCGCCCATCACCGCCACCCGGATCCAAACCCAAGGAGAGTCCATGGCAGCCCACAGCAGCGCCAACCGAGTGAGATGCTTCCTGGCCTTATATCTTCTCACTCCTCCACTTCAAACCCTGAAGCAGCCAAAAGGGGGGCGGGGAACACCAGCCAGTATTATTTTTAAGGTATACAAATGGGAGTCTGGTAACCAAACAAATTGAGTTGGGAATTTGGAGTTGGATCACCTGCTGTCCAGCTGCCAATGGGGACCTCATCATGGACAGTGGCTGGAGCCCAGATCGCCCGAGGTAGGAGGTAGCAGGTGAATTACCGCAACTTGCATCTGAGGCGAACTTGGATGGTGTACCAGTGAAATCGAACACGTCAGTGGGTGTGATATATCAGGTTTGTACTCAGCCTGTATATATGTATGTACATTTTTAATAGATGCTTTTCCTAGGAAAGTATAAATCGCAAAACCAACCCCAGAAGAGGGGAGGAAAGGGTAACAGTCTAATTACCATAGAAAGAATTAAGAAATTTATCAAGGAGCTAACGACGCCCCCCGAACACACACACACACACACACACACACACACACACACACACACACTCACCCTGAGAAAGCTCACATGGCCCCGCAGAGGCCTAAGCCTATAAGGGCTAAATAACCTCCAAATCTGTTTAAACTTTTCTAGATCATAGACAAATAAGAAAACAGCCCAATTCTTTTTTATGAAGCTGCGATACCTTCATACAAAAACCTGTCAAAGATAATAACAGAGGAAAACTCCAGATCAATCACCCTTAGGAATAGCAAAGAAAAGATCGACATTGGGAAATCTATTAATATGAGCCACACAGGATATCACTACAAAACATAAGCAAATCAACTGAAAAGTATTATACAAGAAAATGCAGTATAATGTGACTAGATACATATAAACAGTAGCCAGTCAGAAAAAGATGAAAAAAATTATATTTATAAAAGTACCATGAAATACAGAAGAAATCCATTGCCTAACTCAAGTCCACAAGGATTTACTCTTTTCTTCTAAGAGATTTATAGTTTTAGGTCTGAGTTAGAGATGTAAAAGATCTTTATAAAGTTTTTTTTACAAAGTAAGAGTTGAATAAATGATAAAATATATGCTGTTTTTAGATGGGAATCCTCAATTTTATGAAACAGCAATTCTCCCCAAATTAATCTATACATTTACCATAATTTGGGGGGGAAAATCAATAAGATTTCTTAAAAAACCAAGAAAAATTGAATTCTACATGATCTCCAGTTGGTTGTAATGCATTCACTTTTGGTAATACTTTAGAATTTTCGCATTGATACTGATCAAGAAATATAGAGGAAATAGTGACTATGAGGACAATGAAATTGGATGATTATTACCGAGTTTAACTGATATCGGGGGAAAAAATAAAAAGCTGAGAATAATTAAAACTGGCCAATAAAAGTTAAGGGTGACCAGGACAATTAAACGGGGGAATGAACAGCTTTTTCAGGAACACTCCTACACTGTTGGTGGGAATGTAAACTGGTGCAGCCAGTATGGAGAGTAGTATGGAGGTTCCTTAAAAAACTGAAAACAGAGTCACCGTATGATCCAGCAATCCCACTCCTGGGTATATATTCGGAAAAGATGAAAACTCTAATTAGAAAAGATACATGCACCCCAATGTTCATAATACCACCATTTACAATAGCTAAGACATGGATGCAACCTAAGTGTCACTGACAGGTGAGTGGATAAAGGAGATGTGGTGTATATACACAATGGACTATACTCAGCCATAAAAAAGAATGAAATGATGCCATTTGGAGCAACATGGATGGACCTAGAGATGATCACACTAAGTGAAGTAAGTCAAAGACAAATCTCATGATATCGCTTACATGAGGAATCTAAAAAAAATGATGCAAATGAACTTATTTACAAAACAGAAACAGACTCACAGACATAGAAAACAAACTTATGGTTACCAAAAGGAAAGGGGGGGAGGGATAAATTAGGAGTATGGGATTAACAGAAACACACTACTGCATATAAAATAGATAAACAACAAGGACCTACTGTATAGCACAAGAAACTATATTCAGTATCTTGTAATAACCTATATGGAAATGGATCCGAAAAAAATACATATATATATATAACTGAATCACTTTTCTGTACACC
Source organism: Monodon monoceros (assembly GCF_005190385.1). Classification (NCBI taxonomy): domain Eukaryota; kingdom Metazoa; phylum Chordata; class Mammalia; order Artiodactyla; family Monodontidae; genus Monodon; species Monodon monoceros. The sequence continues at coordinate 6,322,136 of NW_021703780.1, read as the reverse complement.
TGAAACTAACACAATATTGTAAATCAATTATACTTTCAATTAAAAAAAATACATGCAGAAAAATAAAGTTGAACTCTGACTCCACACTATACACAAAAATTAACTCAGAATGGAACACAGACTTAAACATAAGACCTAAAACTAGGTGAACTTGACCTGTGATAAGACAGACCTGCCTCTTCATTTTCTCTTATACGTAACACTCATTATCCCTGCCCCCCACATGTCTTCTCTCAAGAAACTACAGGAAAGTGTGCTCCCCCTACACATGGGAGCAAATCCAGGAAGCAAGGGATCTAGCAAAGGAAAGAGATGAAAGGAAGCTCCACGTGACATTGCAAAGTGGGCCTGCAGAGTGACCAGTTCATTCTGGAGCTGGAGGATAGAGGTATCCAAGAGAGACATCTCCAGGAAAGAAAAAAAATATGGAATCAAACACCTGACATGTTTGAGTATCTTTAGAACATACTGGACTTTCACAACTGCAATAGGGGGTCAGAGCCACAGGTCCCCAGGAAACTAAGCCAATGAATAGATGACCAGATGAGACAATTAATAACATCTGAGAAACCGAAACATTTCATAAGAAAGAAAATAGACTCTGAGTTCGCTCTTTGGCTGGGCTGTGAACAATATTTACCTGGTTCTCATGGTGCAAACACGGAATATTGATTTAACAAAAAAACCAAAGGTGTTGGGAAAATAGGGAAAGACACAAGTCTGGGTGTGGGGAGGGCGATGTAAGAGAGCTAACTCCTCACTTTCTTCAGTAGGAGGCCAAAGGGTGACATCTAAAATTGGAAAGTCAAAGAGAGAAATAGGATAAACAGATTATTTTGACACATGGAAATAAACACCATGCGAAAGAACTGAAAGTTAGAAGTCACACCCCTCTGGCAAGAGGAAAGCCAAGTAGGGAAGAGCAAAGAGCCACTGGTTCTTTCTGGTTGCAAATTGTGTAGAACTGTTTGACTTCTTAAAACTACGTGCATGTGTTACTTTAAAATAATAAATATTATTTTTTTCAAAGTAAGGGAACCCCATAAATCCTTGATTGATTGATTGACTGATTGACAGATTGGTCCAACAGAAGCCAATGGATTATTTGATTTTCAATAAAAAGTGCCAGGAATAAGGAGTGGATTCGAGCTTCTAAATAAACTCAAAGCTTGTCTCATCCTGAGTTAACCACAATCTCCACTCACCCTCACCCAGCTGAGATGCAGAAATAAGCCAAATTCAGGGCCATGTGTCATTGCTGAGACCCCCAAAGCTGCTGCACCCGAGCGCGGGCACTTCGTTTATTTATTTAGAGAAGTCTCGAATTCACCCCAATTCAGAAAAATGTGGTTTTTTTTCAACTTTTATTAGGCAAATGTTCAAACGTGCACAGGAGTGGAAAGAACTCCTATCTACCCATCTGCCACCTTCAACAATTACCAACATTCTATCTATTTATTTTATTTGCCCCACTCCCGCCCTGCCCCATTTATTTTGTCTGGAATATTTTAAAGCAAACCCCAGACTTTACGGTATTTTACTCGTAAACAATCCCGTATGCATCTCCAACTGACAGGACCTTTTTATTTCTTTTTCACATAGTCACCATGCCATTAACACACCTAATAAAATTAACAATAATTCCTTGATATCATCTAGTAGGCTGACTATAATTAAAGTTTGCTGATTGCCTAAAGGGTGTGATTTTGCGGTTGTTTTGTTTGAATCTGGGTTCAAATAAGGTCCACACATTACATTTGATTGCTATGCCTCTTAATGCTGTTTTATTCTCTAACAGCTCCTCTCTGTTTGTTTTTTGTTTTTTCTGTCTGTCTTGGTCACTGTTTTTTAGTTTTTTTAAATTTTTATTAGAGTATAGTTGATTTACAATGTTGCATTAGTTTCCGCTGTACAGCAAAATGTATCAGTCATACATATACATATATGCACTCTTCTTTAGATTCTTTTCCCATATAGGTCATTACAGAGTACTGAGAAGAGTTCCCTGTGCTATACAGTAGGTCCTTATTAGTTATCCATTTTATACATAGTAGTGTATATTTGTCAGTCCCAGTCTCCCAATTTATGCCCCTCCTCTGCTTTCCCCCCTGGTAACCATAAGTTTGTTTTCTACATCTGTGACTCTATTTCTGTTTTGCAAATAAGTTCATTTGTGCCATATTTTTAGGTTCCACATATAAGTGACATCATATGATATTTGTCTCTCTCTGTCTGGCTTACTTCACTCCATATGACAGTCTCTAGGCCCATCCATGCCGTTGCAAATGGCATTATTTCCTTCTTTTTTATGGCTGAGTAATATTCCATTGTATATATGTGCCACAACTTCTTTATCCATTCCTCTGTCGGTGGACATTTAGGTTTTTTCCATCTCTGTTTATTTATTTATTTATTTTTTTAGAAGATGTTGGGGGTAGGAGTTTATTAATTAATTGATTAATTTTTTCTGTGTTGAGTCTTCGTTTCTGTGTGAGGGCTTTCACTAGTTGTGGCAAGCGGGGGCCGCTCTTCATCGCGGTGCACGGGCCTCTCACTATCGTGGCCTCTCTTGTTGCAGAGCACAGGCTCCAGACGCGCAGGCTCAGTAGTTGTGGCTCATGGGCCTAGTTGCTCCACACCATGTGGGATCCTTCCAGACCAGGGATCGAACCCATGTCCCCTGCATTAGCAGGCAGATTCTCAACCACTGCGCCACCAGGGAAGCCCCATCTCTGTTTATTTTTAATGTCTTTGATTTGATGAGGAAACAAGGTCATTTACCCTGTAGAATGTCGTGCATTCTAGATCCGGCTAATTCCTCCTTTGTGCTGTTTAACATGTTCCTCTAGCTGTCGTGTTTCCTGTAAGTTAGTTGTCTGACCTAAATGTTTGAAGAGATTCAGGATCAATTTTTGGACAGAAATATTTGCTGAGTGATGCCGTGTCACAAGGTTCAGAATTCTGGTTGCCCCACTTTGAGAACTGCCCAGACTGGTTATTAGATTCACAGAGTGTCAGCCCGAACTCTCCAGCATGAAGTTCTTCACCAACTTTTCAGCTAAAGACTTTAGTATCTGTAATATATTGTCTCCAAAGATCACCACCAGTAATTCCTCCCACCTCTGGCCCCAGAATTGTGGGGACAGGTATGTGTCTGTCCGGGTTCAGAATTGCCGTGGAAGAGTGACTGCCATGTGGTTCCCATTCTTCCCTCTTTCAACCAGGGGTGCCCACTGCCGACTTGCCGTTGCACGTTGGGCATATGGAGTGGAGATAACTTATCTTCTTAGTTCATAGTTCCCAGGTCAGTAGGAGTTGCACTTGAGGACCTGGTTTAGATCACAAAATCCTAGACTTTGAGATGATGACAAAATGGAGACATTCGGGGGAGACTGAGTGTATTTTGCACGTGGAAGGGATGCAAACTACTGTGGCTAAGAGGCAGACAGTGTTAAACTGTTCCCAAGGCTGGCCATGCCTCTCGTCAGCGCTGGAGTCTGTTTCCTCTCCCTCTGCACCTGGACTGACTTTGTTTTTTGCTTCAACCAATAGAAGGCAGCAGAGGTGACACTGTGTCCCTCGTGGGTTTAGTCCTTAAGAGACCCGCCAGCTTTGACAGCTTCTGCCCCCACCCTCGTGGAAACCAACCACCACGTGAAGAAGCTTGGGACAGTCTGTGAATGATGAGAATCCCCTGGAGGATACTCAAGGCTCCCTGGTGACAGCCCCCAATGTCAGTGGGGCCATCTTGGACATTCCAGCCCTGGCTGAGTTCCCAGAAGAATGTAGCTACGTTAGTGACCCCACAGCTGCCCCACAGGATGGTGGTTTGCCAGGTATCAGCAGATAGCTGAGATCAATGACGATAGACAGACAGATAGACAGACAGATAGATAGATAGACAGATAGACAGACAGACAGACAGACAGATAGATAGATAGGGACGTCAATCCATTGATGACCCATTGCCTGGGCTCATCAGGGATTGCAAAATGGGATTTTCTAATTTCTTCTTCATTGAGTAACTGGAAATCTGCTGAAAAAGGAGACGTTTTCCCCCAACAAAAATTTATTTTCCCTGAGAGGATAAATATAAGAAAGGAAGGACAAACACTTGATGCTTCCCTTTACTTTTGAATTTTCATTGTGCCCCGTAATTCCAATTGACCATTGAAGTTTGTGGGCTTTTTGCTTTTACTGTTTTCATTTTTTTTAGTATCATTATGAGCCCTTGGATATTTATAAGTTTAACCTCTTTCAATCCTTTGCAGTTATTAGCCTTACTGATACTCAAATTTTCCCTTCTTTGGCCCATGGCAGCCTCCTCCAGTTGGATCTGTGTCCTTGTGACCTGACCCCATTTGTCTTGATAGCTTCCTTTCCTTCTGGCATAAAAAGATGCCCCAGGTTCACCATAGACATCTCCTGCCCCAGACCTGGAGTCGGCCATTTCTCCAAGGAGCTCTAGTTCCTTGAGTGGGAAGTGGAACCTATTCATTCTTAATTTACATTCCATCCCAAGAAACTTAGAAATTAGATTTCCCAGCCCCAGATGCTTAGAAATATCACATTAGAAATGGGCTGCTAAATCTTGTATTCAACATCTAAAGTTTATGTGATCAGGAGAAACATACTTAACCCTCTATGGCTGTTCTTCTCATTTGTAAAATTAGGGTAACGATAGTACCGATCTCATTTTTGTGAGCTAATACTTTAAAAATTCTTGGAAATAATACCTGGGAAGTACTGATAAGTACTGGCTGCTATTATTATGATTGCTCTTGCTATTAATTTATCCTATTTAAGGAGAGCTTATCACTCAGGATTTTCACAGGTATTTGAACATTCTGTGCATTTAACATGTTCTTTTAATTAACTGCCACTTTATTTGCATATGCCTTTATTTGCATATAGATATTTGCGGACCGTATGTACAGTTCCTCTGTGTGTGGTTTTACATACTTCTTGTTATACCTTCTGTTTTGCTTACGTTTTTAATTCATCATGTTTCTGAGATTTATTATACATATATAAGTGGACCTAGTTCATTTCTTTCTGAGTTCCAGAAAGATTTACAGGCATGTACCTTCTTTTTTATGTTCTCCCTTTGATGTCCATTTAGGTTGATTTAGCCTTTTGCCTTTCCCGACAAAGCTATGACGAACAACTTTATATTCCTTTGTGTACCTATGTGAAGGTTTCTTGGAGATGTGTACATAGAAATAGGATGACCTACTTGGAGGATATATGTGGTCTCAATTTCATTTAACCCTGCCAGATTGAGTATCTCTTGGAATGCTCTTTTGCTAGTCTAGGTTAAACTGATAAATTTCTGGTCTTAACAATTTGCCTGTTTTTCCTTTTGGGAGGTCTGCCTCTTGCAGATGGTAGGAATTCCTTATTTATTCTCAACAGGAATCCTCGGTCAGTTATGTACATAAAGAAACACTGACGTTATTAGCCATTATTAGCACAGCGTTAAGGCAGACTGCCGTGGCGCAAACACTTGGCTCCCCCAAGGTCACTAGCTTTGTGACTTTGCTCAAATTCCTTAACCCTTCTGAGGTTCAGTTTCCTCATCTATAAATTGGGATGGTAACAGTGACCTCCCTCATGGAAAACTATGAGGACTAAATGAGTCAAAGCATGCAAACTACTTAGAATGGAATCTGCACAAAGAAAGAACTCAGTTGTCTTTCGGAAATTTTAATATGCCTACAAACATTTCAGACATACACAGACATTTTCACTAATTTCTTTTTAACTCTGTTCTAATCGTTTGATCCTACGCTTATACTCACTCAACTCCCCTCATGCTCCCTGATGGAATTTTGTGTTCTTTGGGTCAAGAACCATGTCTTGGTAGATTTTTGTTTCCAAGTGCTTAATAAACAGCCTATCCCATAAAAAAGAAAGAAAGAAATGGGCTGCTAGAGACATACACTCATGGCTGTGAGAGGGAAAGCTAATAGCCTATTAATAGGAGAGAAAACTGGAAAAAAAATTATGAAAGGCAGACATAAGAACTCAAAAATTTCAACAATCTGGCCCAGCTCCAAACTTGCATTCTCCAAAAAGAGATCTTTGGTGTTCCTGTTTGACGCTAATCTCGTCTTCCAGCCTTTCCTTACAGTTTATTTATATCTCTATTATAATATTTATCAAGTTGTTCTTGTCTAGGTCTGTTTGTCTAGATTAGTATCCCAGACGCCCATTCAAATCATCTAAGGAGCTGTTTATTTTTAAAAATATTCTAATTGAGATATCATTGACATAGAACATTGTATTAGCTTTAGGTGCTCACCATGGTAATTTGATGTATGTATATATTGCAAAAGGATTACCAGAATAAGTCTAGTTAACATCCATCACCACACATAGTTATAATTTTTTTTCTTGTAAGGAGAGCTTTGAAGATCTATTCTCTTAGCAACTTTCAAATATGCAGGGCAGGATTATTAACTGTAGTCACCACGTTACACCCCCAGGACTTAGTTATCTCATATCTGGAAGTTTGTACCTTTTGACCCCTTCTCCCATTTCATGCAGCCCTACGCCTTCTGCCTCGGGCAACTGCCAATCTATTCTCTGTGACTATCAGTTGGGTTTTTTTTTTTTAGATTCCACATATAGGTGAGCTCATACAGTTAAAAAAGAATAAAATAAAATTAAAAAATGTTATCTGGGTCCCACTCCCAGAGAGTCATATTTAACTGGTCTGGGATGGGATCATCTATATATTCTTTTTTATTTTAAATATATTTATTTATTTATCTTTGGCTACGTTGGGTCTTCATTGCCGCGCGCGGGCTTTCTCTAGTTGCGGGGAGCCGGGGCTACTCTTCGTTGCGGTGTGCGTGCTTCTCATTGTGGTGGCTTCTCATTGCGGAGCACGGGCTCTAGGCTCGCTGGCTGCAGTAGTTGTGGCACGAGGGCTCAGTAGTTGTGGTGCATGGGCTTAGTTGCTCCTCGGCATGTGGGATCTTCCTGGACCAGGGCTTGAACCCGTGACCCCTGTATTGGCAGGCAGTTTCTTAACCACTGCGCCACCAGGGAAGTCCCCTCTACATATTCTTAAAACTTGCCAGATGATTCTGATAGACAGCCAGGGAGGGCTGAGAGTCACTGGTCTAGCCCGTAACCCTGGAAGGGTGGAGACCTGCTAAGTCATCCTGTGTCTCCCAGTGCCACATTACCCAGAACTGCCATTCAATAAATGCTTGTTGTGAGTAGGGATCTTGAATCAAAAATGGTTAATCAGGGAATTCCCTGGTGGCCCAATGGTTAGGACTCTGTCTTCCACTGCCAAGGGCCTGGGTTCAGTCCCTGGTTGGGGAACTAAGAATGCTGCAAGCCGCATGGCGCAGCCAAAACAAAACAAAAAAATGGTCAATCGTTTACAAGATAACAAATTGGAGAATGTGTCCCATCCCATCCCCTCAAAGGACTGGACCCAGAGCCATCTGAGAAATTTGGCTATTCAGAGCAATGTGTTCAGATGTGTTCAGATAGCTCAGTAATTTTTACTTAGGAAAAAATTACTATACTGTATCGCTGAAGCCTTTATCCCAAAACATTAAATCTCCAGTTAGAAGGGTAGTTTAGAAAGACTCCCACAGGTGCAGTGTTGGGATCCACATGTAGACAGTATAAAGTGGGAGGTATGATAATGTGGCTTGAGGATGAAGCTACCGTGATGTGACTGATGACCAACAGTAGGTTTTCTGAGCCATAGTGATTGTCATGGTGGCACGTAATCCCAGCTGCCCCTGAATGTGGCTCATTGGAACTCCTGGTGGGGAGGGAATAAATGTAACTTGTGCAACACACATTTCTGTATTCCCTCAGCACCTAGCAGTGTGTTAGACATAGGACATACTCAATAAATAAGTGTTAAATCTTTTAGAAAGGAACTGCTCGTGTGCCTTCTTGTATGAGGACCGTATCTAACCTCAGTGAGGGCCACATATTTTGACTGTTCTCATTAACATGATACAGCTACAAAGGCATTGAAAATATGATCCTTTCTATTTTAGGCATAACAAAGAACTACAATTTTCTCTAAAAATAACCTAGATTGGAATTTTCTTCCACCCATGAGAGTGCTATGTTTATGAACACACAGTCCCAAGACCTGTGTCAACAACATTCTAAAACAATGCTTCACTTTGATAATCACATATAATAAGCATTTGGTTCCTTAAGCTTTCATTAGTTTGGGAAATTTTTTTTTATCCTAACAAAGCGAGGATCTTTTTTTTCCCCATAAAACACAACCCATCTGATCAACAGCAGTCCAATCCTGGGTGCCTACAGAGGGACAAAGTGTAAATTATGGAGAATAGCACCCCATGCCCTGAAACTGGCCCAGGCCAAGAGGGTCCAAGACTCCAGCATAAGCTCCATACATATCAGACCTGGTCTTGAAAACAGCCCTATTTTCAACATATATATATATTTCCAATCCCTAGACGCAAAACAGCTTATGATAAACTCTAGAGCTAAAGTAAAGCCTTGAAATGAAATTAAGCAGCTGTGGTCTTTTAGAAGAATTTTCTGGAGCTATTCTGTGTGTGGATCAAGAACATGACCTGGAGATGAAACTTGGTGCAGTTGCTGTGGTGAACTGTATGGAGGGTCCTCAAAAAACTACAAATAGAGTGGTCATGTAGCAATCCCACTCCTGGGCATATATCCAGACAAAACTATAATTCAAAAAGATACATGCACCCCTATGTTCATAGCAGCAGTATTTACAATAGCCAAGACCGGAAACAACTTAAATGTGCATCAACAAATGAATGGATAAAGAGATGTGGTGCATATATACAAGGGAATACCACTCAGCCATAAAAAAGAATGAAATAATGCCATTTGCAGCAACATGGATGCAACTAGGATTATCATACTAAGTGAAGTCAGAAAAAGAAAGGCAAACATTGATATCACTTCTAAAATATTACACAAATGAACTTATCTGTGAAACAGATAGCAGAAACAGACTCACAGACATAGAGAACAGACTTGTGGTTGCCAAGGGGGAGGGAGGGTGGGGGAAGGATGTATTGGGAGTTTTGGATTAGCAGATGCAAACTATTATATATAGAATGGTCCTACTGTACAGCACAGGGAACTGAATTCAATATCCTGTGATAAACCATAATGGAAAAGAATATGAAAAAGAATATGTATATATATCTAACTGAGTCACTCTGTTGTACAGTAGAAATTAACACAACATTGTAAGTCAACTACATGGCGATCAAATAAATTAAAAAACAAAAGAACTTGACCAATCTAAAGTCCAAGTTACATGATGCAGAATGAGCTACTTCTAAGTGGAGAATGAGAGCTTTATTTATCAGTTATCTGTCCTTCAGGAATCCTCAGGAAGGTGAGCATAGATTTGCCATGTGACTCCCAGACACTCTCTTAAAAGCAAGTCCTTATTCCTTTAGTGCCCTTCAACCAGGTGAGGTGTTTGACAGGTGTAGGAGCCGTCACGTTACCTGGTAGGGTGGGGCTCAGGATGCTATACATCCTGCAGTGTATAGGACAATCCCTCACACCAAAGAACTGTCTAACTGACTTACTGGTAGCACCTCCTCTGAGCTTAATAATGAAGTTGCTTAATTACTGAGTTGGAAATTAAGACCCCCACTGCTTATGTGCCTCTTCTGCTGTAGGCAGGTTGCAATCATCTATTTAGTGCATTATTGAACAGACAGCCAAGCCCATCTGGAAAAAGGAGGGAACAATATATTTATCCCCCAAGGAGAGGACCATCCGTTGGTGGGACATGCTCATCGGTATCTGTCTTTAGCTGAGGCCACAGTTTAGCATTTAGAGACATTTAGGGGATATAACACTTAATTCCACCTTCTACTCAGCCCATAGTCTGAATTTGAGAATGGCGATAAGAAAATCTAGAAATTAGCTTCAGCAAAACTATGCCAACAAAAACAAAATCAAACCAAAAGCAAGTCCAGCACTAGGCAGATGTAATGGAGACAGTCTGGAAAATTATCAGATGAATTAAATGACTGAATGCAACGACTACTTACATGAAAAATACTTTTGGTAATGAAGGAAATTGGTCTAAATTCTCTTCTATGGTTGATAGTTACTAAATTGTTCTGCTTATGAGGCAGAAGCTCTTGGTTTTTTGGTACTTTCGGTTTGTACCTAAAAATAAAAATGAGCGCCTATAAAATCAAATGGAATTGCTCTCAAGAAGATACAACCCAAAGTGAAAGTCTTGAGATGCAGTGCTTTTGAGAGACTTGCCTCTGTTGGAATCCTACATTGTTTTCACCTGGTTCAGGCACAAATGAGGAGGAATGTCCCCAGGGCAGCATTTAGGTGGGAAACACATCCAGAATCCCAGCTAAATTCTGGCTTTTAACGCAGTGCCCCAAATGTAAAGAGGTGAGGTACATTTTGACTAAAGTACTAGAAGTCTAGGAATGTTATAAAAGTCTGCTCAAAATATGTAAACAAACACATCTTCATGTATTCATTGCATATTTGCTGAGCCCTCCTGCATACCTATGCTAGGATGCCAATAGAGCTAGAGGCTTTTTCCCAGCATGCATTCTGATTCCATCGAGCTGAACAAAAGGATAAGGAATGGAGGATGGGTGGCAACGGAGCAGACTGGCAGAAAACAGGAGAGAACGGACCAAGCAGGATGCAGGTGGATTGACTGCTTCCATAATACAAATCGTCCTTGGAAACAGTCTTCCAGTTCTCAGCAAAGGCAGGTGGTTTAGGTATGTCCATAGGAAAGCCAGCAACATCTCCTGTTTTCTGGCACCTATGCTTTGAACAGCTTCTTGGTGCCCTAAAGGGTGTCCTTCAGCTCTTCTTGGTTGGCCTACGAGATTCTGTGTTACAGAGAATCTCTTCCTGATTCTGTGTCTATCATAAATACAGCTGTTGAAATATTCTTCCAGGATATATTTAAGGACATGGTGGAATTGGGACAATACTTTCCAGGACCAGGATATAAACTGCAGGCCATAATAAGATGGCTGGGATGCTCTATGAGGCAGGATCTATTATCTGTGTACAAGAGGCTGTGACTGAAATGAATGGAGACCCAGCACAGGGCACTTCCATCTTTGGAAGTGTCTGACGTTACTAAATACTCTGTGGGTCCAGGAAGCAGCATGGAGTCCATGTGCATGTTTCCCTACAGAGTTCAGGAATCAGGAATGAAGCTGACTCTCTGGGTCTTCCATTGTCCTGGGTAAAAATGTCACAGTTATTGTAACAAAGGGCACCATCCTAGACACAGAGCTTCCAGAAATCTCTGCAGACCACGAGCACTATTTTGCAGAGTAGGGTCATAGCGGAAATGCAACTCAGAAGTTTGGGCTCTCCTTTTTCTGGATATGTTAACTAGTTATTTTGGCAGAACAAGGCCTTCCTAAATGCTGAATCCTTTGGGGGAAATAGAAGAATATTCTCAGGACTTGAAATAGTTTGGTTAAATGCCTAAAATTGGTGATGGGGGTTAACGCTGTCTTGGATTAAAGGGGCCTCTGCCCCTTCCCACTCCCTCTTTAGAAGAGACAGGGAAAGACAGAAAGGGAGTGATTTAATGCTACAGGAGATATCATATACTTCTACTTCATGACGAGGTTTTTTTGTTTTTTTTTACTAAAGACAAAACATGTCTCATGGCGGGATGTTGTTGCTTTCACTCTTACTGAGGCCATTTAAAAGCAAAAATATTCAAACAATTAAGCAAAGATACAGCCAAGGGGCTGTGTCTACTACTTCAGCAGTGGCATCTGGGAAGGTTTGGCTAGCAGTGAGAGGTCATCTGGGTAGGAGGTAGCCCAGTAGGTCTGCACAAGGGAAGATCTCGCTTTAACACACACACACACACACACACACACTCTCTCTCTCTCTCTCTCTCTCTCTCTCTCTCTCTCGGTCTATTTCCTGTCTGCTGTCCCACTGGCCATTTACCCAAGGCAGTCTCTACACCGTAAAATTAAGTTATCACAGACTTGTAGCTCAGATGCCTCAAGACCCAAAACAATTGGAGGAATGATCCCATCAGTTAACAGATTTCACATCCACTCCCCTCCCACACTTATCTCAAGGAAAAGACAGCAACAGATATATCTGGTTGGCAAGCCAACTGTCAGCCAAGTTAGCCTCCAAAATTTCTTTTTAATTTACTGGTTAGTGATTCTACACATAGGCATACACAATTATCTATAGATTCTGAGAAGAGATACCCATTACATGATTGTTTTCCTGGAGGAAGGAGCCTAAGGAAGAAGTCCTCAGGTTATGTCCCTACATTCTGATGTGGCCCCTCTTGACCTGGCTTCCAGCCTATATTAGCACAGATTCGACTTGGAATTCAAATAGGTCAAGGATTAGACTGACCTCATCCACTGTAAGTGTTAGCTGTCCTGGCTTGTCTCAGGTTCTTGAGAAGAGGGTAGTCAGGTTCCATGTCCACTGAGTTCTGGATCCATCCAAGTTTGCATCTTGGCTGCTTAAACTTCTTTGATATTTAGAAAGGTCTCACATCCCACTGGCAAGTTCACCTTGGTCAAACCAAAAGTAGGCGTAGGAGCAGAGAGAAATTGTTCCGGAGTCCTCTTATGAAGAGCTGCTGCACCACTGTGGTATTGGAGGCATCAATTCGCTGATTTGGAAGAGTTACATCGGAAGAGGCTAATCCCAGGGGTAAGCAGGTTCTCTTCCTCCTGCTGATTTAAAGAGGTCTGTTATTGGAGGAACTTGAAAGGAAAAAATGGGAAGTGGGTCGTGTAGCTGACACTCGCGGCACACCACGCCACATCCTTTGTCCACCTAGCTTTGGCACATCTGTGATGAACGGGTCTGTGCATACAGCCAACATCCCACATCCAGTGCAATTTCTCAGAGCCCCTCTACTTTGCTGGTTTTGAGTTTTCTCTAAAACTATGGAAATCTGCTCCAAAATCGTTTCAGCTATTCGCAATCCACATGTATGCTGGAGTTAAGACTCCTAGGGTCAGCCTTCAAATAACTGGGAACCGAGGCCAGTGTATAGATGGCAGACTTCCCAACTCCTGGTGGGACAATTTTGAGTTGCATTTCACACAGTTCATCAGAGGTCCCCAGTGGGATTGACCCTTCCTGTCTCACTTTCCCCACTCCCTCATTTCTGCTTCCAGGAATCACCTCCCGAATCAACTACGTGCACCCAAGCAAGTCTTTGGCCCTGGCTGTCCTTCAGGGCGTCACCTTCAGGGCATCTCCAGGGGTGTGGCATTTGTTCAGGGCATCAGCTGAGACTCCTCCAGTTGAAATTGGCAGGGAATCCAACAAAATGTATATATATATATATATTTTTTAATATATTTATTTATTTATTTTTGGCTGTGTTGGGTCTTTGTTGCTGCACACGGGCTTTCTCTAATTGCAACGAGTGGGGGCTACTCTTCGTTGCAGTGAGTGGGCTTCTCATTGCGGTGGCTTCTCTTGTTGCAGAGCATGGGCTCTAGGCACGCAGGCTTCAGTAGTTGTGGCACACGGGCTCGTAGTTGTGGCTTGAGGGCTCTAGAGCGCAGGCTCAGTTGTTGTGGCACACGGGCTTAGTTGCTCCGCAGCATGTGAGATCTTCCCGGACCAGGGCTCGAACCCATGTCTCCTGCATTGGCAGGAGGATTCTTAACCACTGCCCCACCAGGGAAGTCCCCAAAATGTATATTTTGATAGATTGGAATGTATTGGCTCATTTACCTGAAAAATCTAAGGCTAGAGTTGATTTCAGGTACCGTGATGTAGAGATTTAAAATATGACATCAAGATACAGAATCGCTATCTTTTTGCTGTGTTCTGCTGTCCTCCGTATGTTGGCTTTATCCTCAAATAAACTCTCCCTCTGTGGTCAGGAGGGGGCTATAGCAGTTCCAGGCTTTCTCTTATTTAAGCTTCAATTCCAGCTAGAAACAGCAGGAATATCTTTCCCAGAGATTCCAGAAGTCTCACTGTGTTTCTTTGGCTTCGCCTGGGTCATGTGCAGATGGGGAATTGGATGCCCCAACTCTACATGTGGATATGTAATCAAGGGAATGGGGAAGGGATGACCTCCCAGAGGGAAGTCACACATGGCTGTCAGAATAAAGGTAAATGGTTGCTGAGTGGCAAAAAAACAACTGAAATCCATTACCGTCCACTCCTCTGGGCTGACCAGAATGCGCGCGTGTGCACAGACCCACACACGCACGTGCACACGTGCACGCGCACGCACGCACACACACACACACACACACACACACACACACACACACACACCCTTCCTCCCATACTTTGTAAAGTCGCCACGTCTACTTAAAATACATTCACCACTTCTCCAAAAGAAGATGATCTAAATCTAATCTAGCACCAAGCCTAGAATCTCTGGAAGACATGCAGTCTTATCAGTCAAGGCAAATTGTCGTGCCTCGTAACCTGATAGTCTACAGCTAAATGATCATTTTAGCAACCCCTGACACACTCAATACTATACAAAGGTGGGGAGAGAACAAGATAACTGCTGTGAAACCACCCTTTGAGAAAGGCAAGAATTGGAAATAACCCAGTGTTCACCAATCTAAAGCACATGTCCTGTCCAGCTGGACAGGGGTAGCAAGGCTCCCTTCCTGGCACTTGACTTTGATCACGGTTAGCCAATCTGGGTAGCCCTGGGAGACCCTATTTTCTTCCATGGCCCATGCTTTCTCCCTCTTTTTTTTTTATGGAAGTATAGTTAATTTACAATGTTGTGTTAGTGTCAAGTGTATATCAAAGTGATTCAGTTATACATATACATATATATATATATTCTTTTTCAGGTTCTTTTCCATTATAGGTTAGTACAAGATATTGAGTGTACTTCCCTGTGCTCTACAGTAGGTCCTTGTTGTTTACCTATTTTATGTATAGTAGTGTGTGTATGTCAATCCTGAACTCCTAATTTCTCTCCCCCCGCCCCCCTTTCCCCTTGGTAACCGTAAGTTTGTTTTCTATGTCTGTGAGTCTATTTCTGTTTTGTAAATAAGTTCATTTGTATCATTTTTTTAGATTTCACAAGTAAGCGATATCATATGGTATTTGTCTTTCTCTGTCTGACTTCACTTCATATGATAACCTCTAGGTCTGTCCATGTTGCTGCAAATGGCATTATTTCATTGTTTTCTATGGCTGAGTAATATTCCATTGTGCATATGTACCACACCTTCTTTATCCATTCCTCTGTCGATGGACACTTAGGTTGCTTCCATGTCTTGGCTATTGTGAATAGTGCTGCTGTGAACGCTGGGGTGCGTGTATCTTTTCGAGCTTTGTCTCTCTTGGAAGATCTCCTTGCCTGTTACTGTCCATAGTCACATCTGAGAAGGTCTTAAGAGGTAAAGCCTGACTCAAAGGCTATACCCTATCAACTCATTTCTTAGTGACATGAATTTACGTCTGGCGAGTATCTTCAAAATTAAGCAATCACAAATTGTACCTGGACTAAGCTTATACTTTTATTGTAAGCCCTCGCTGTAGACCACAAAAAGGAACCAGTATACTCCGACACCTGAAACTCTTCCTACCAAATCTCCTGGTGTTACCCTTAGTTGTCCGTGGTGTGAGGGTCAGCACACAGCAGGCAAAAATGTGATCAGCACTCACTACCACTTAACAAGTACTGACACCTTTACAACCTGGGAAAGAGGATTCCTTATGACTTCCACTCAACATTAACTCAGCCAATTCCCTGTTCAAGAACCTGCTACTTGCTAATTCTTACTCCTGGTATTAATTTATCTATCATTCATTTATTCAACAAATATTTCTTGAGTACCTATTATGTGCCAACCATTTGTTGTTAGTTCTATGGATACAGTGGTAAATCAGGCAGACAAGGTGCCTGCTTACATGGAATATATAGTTAGAATACAATCAGTTCCAAAAGGCCAAATAGGCGTACGCAAAAAAAAAAAAAAAAAAAAAGTAATTTATTAGCTAAGATAACTGAAAAGTTCAGGGGTAGTACTGGCCTCAAGCGTAGCTGGATGTAAATGCCAGACAGCGTTGCCAGGACCCAGTTTCTCTTCATCACACAGTTACTGGACGTAGCCTATTCTGTGTTTTGGCCTTATTTTCAGACAGTCTCTCTCTTCCTGATCACAAGATGTCTACAGAAGATCTAGACTGTATATCTTCCAGGCTTTCAGCCCAATAGGATTTCATTTTATTTACTTTGATTGAGTCATATTGGGTCCCTGGCCAGGGAACTGAGACACCCTGATTGGCCAGACTTGAGTCATATGTTCTGTACCTCAAAGGAGCCAAAACCACCAAAAGTAGATGGAATGAAAGTGGATTACGGGTGGTTCCCCAGAGCAGTACTGGGGTGTGGTTATCAGAGAAGAGTGAATGGATACTGAACGGCAAAACCCATCCACCAGATCCAGAGGAGTGTGGATGTCCTGACTCATGTACACATCCGACCCAGGGTCTCCAGGAGTTGACCAGGAGTTGGTGGTACTCCATCCAGCTGAG
Organism: Monodon monoceros; assembly: GCF_005190385.1. NCBI lineage: Eukaryota > Metazoa > Chordata > Mammalia > Artiodactyla > Monodontidae > Monodon > Monodon monoceros. Next base: position 6,305,591 of record NW_021703780.1, on the reverse strand, counting down.
AAATATCTGAATCAGTTATTCCTAAGAGGCCAGGAAGTACATGAAGCTCAAGTCCCAATTCTGGAAGTTGTTGAAAGAAGGCATGGGCATTGCATATGCCAAAGAGCCTGCCAACTACCCTGAGCTTGTCTGCAGAGCCCTCTCCACTCATCACTCCCTGAGATCTGGGTGAGGTTATGTGTCCCTAAGATTCAGTTTTACAAAGGCTTGGGCTCCTCAAAATTGCTCCAGAAGATTGGAGATTGGAGGGGAGGGGAGAAGAAAGGCTGTAATTCCATATTACCCGACTTCTCAAACTTACTGCCAAGAATTACTCAAAGCTAGAGAATAACAGGATAACAAGATATGGATATGACACATCTTTTCATAAAATATATTTTGCTCAATAAAAAATAATTTAAAACATGACTTATATAATAAACAGATGTATAATGGAATAGAATGCAAAATTTACATTCATTTTTAGATCAACCATAACACTTCAAAGACATTTTCAAGCTTGCTATGAATACTCAAAGGAAAATAACTTGCATAATGGAGAGAGAGTAAAAAACAAAACAAAACAAAAAAACCTCTTTTCCCCAGACAGAGATTAGGAAGCATGATCCTTATCTAAGAAGTTAATCCAGCCTCTCTAAGTAGAAAATTCAGCATACTGGCAAGGTCTTTTTAGTAGCCAAGGGAGCAGCCCCTGAGTACGGCTGAGTAATGGCCCTGTTTATTATCCCCAGCAGACTCCCTGGGAAACAATTTGAAATCCAAAGTGAACTTATTCCTTTGTGAATAAGTAGGCCTTGCAATTACAGAACCATGAGGAAAGTATTCATCTCTTTCTGCTAGGCAATCAGGAAAATAAATACACTTTCACAAGTCACACCGGTGGCAGGGCACAGAGGAGAGCAGCCTCGGAGACTCTGCCAGGACTGTCTCATAGAAGACTCTGATACAGGATATTGTGAAGCCATGGTATCAAAGTCTATTGCCTGGGCACGTCTGGGGGCTTGGAGTAGCAAAGACCCAGAGCCCCTAGGATGCTATTTCTAGACTGACTTACTAAGGCTTTGGGAAAGTACTGTTGGGAGGAGAAAGGTGTATTCTGGGGCATAACAATCCCTGTGATTGGGTTTCCCAAACAGCAGGCAGAGAGTCGAGGTGGAGCTTGGAGGAAGGAGGCGTAGGGCACAGAGGGCTGGGGGCCTGAGGGCAGAAACTGGGTGCCTCAGAACAGAGCCCCCTGCCGGATGCTGACTACCTTGCATGCTTGTCCTTAGACCATGGGCATCGTCAGCATACGGTTTGCAAGTCTTTTCACTATATGTTGTCGTTCCCTTTCGTTCTCCCCAGTCCTGCAATAAAAGTTGATCTGCCCAGATAGCAACGTGTGAAAGGCTGTAAAGAGAAGCTCCACAGAGCTACAAAGAGGGGTGTGAGGCCTGTCTTACTAGAGTAGAAACAGATGGAGAAATGGGGTGGCCGCCCAGCTCCCAATTCCCACTGTGATCATGTTGGCCCTCCTTTCTTCTTTGGGAATGTTGCTTTGCTCTAACAGGTGGTCCACATGTGAGCTGCAGGGTGCCACCCCCATGTCACATGAGTCCAAGGGGAGCTCTGGCCCAGGGTGCAAGCCAGGTCAATCAGAAATCTCACCCAGTTTTGATCAGCAGAAGCTAGAAGAAGCCCTTTCCTCTCAGAGGGAAAAGAGGGGAAGATGTGCGTGAGAGCAGCAGCCATGATTCAAACCCTAAGGAGAAGAATAATTTAGGAGAATGAAGGGATGCAGGAAGAAGGAGGGGAAAGAGGGAGCCCTCGTTCTGGGCATCCCTGCTCTTTCTACTGTTTGCTTATGTGATTCAATGTATTCCACATTTTCCTAGGCTGGTTGGTATTGGATAATTATCTCTTAAAAGCAAAGATCCTGTTCAATCAGTGTCCTTTACACAACATGCACACATGCATGCTTACATACACACACACTCATGCACACTGCAGATAATGGGTGTCTGAGACCAATGGTGAAGTAATTAGAGCCTAAAGTAGAAAAGATGGCAATACAGCTTGAAGAAGTCAGATGAACACCTTGGGAACAGATAGGAGACATCCATCCCTCTTTCCCAAATATTATGAAGGGAAGAGATTTTTTAAAGATGGGAAAATTGACAGTTTAGGTCTGCAAGTTCCAGAGCCGGAACTAGAACACAAGCTTTGGGACATCTAGACTAGAACTCTTTCTACAACATCAAGTGGACTCCACAAGTTTAAAGGAATTTTGAATGGCAATAAAAATGTGTGTTTATAGTAATAATTTCTCCAAAAAATGATAATAATCATTAAAATATACCTCGGGCTAACTTTTACATCTGAGGCTTCAGAGTAGATTTGGAGTTTTACAACATGGAATTATCATCTAAGTAAACTCTGACATTCCTGAGAAGTTGCTTAGAAGAATCACCTTTCAAATATTAAAACCAAGATATCGATCTCTTCCTGAATGTTTCCCAGGAAATCAGAGCTCAGATTCTATTACAGAAGAAAGGTAACTAAGGGAGGCTACTATGGATTGCTTTATGCCCCTCCCCGAATTTGTATGTTGAAACCCTGACCCCCAACATGATGGTATCTGGAAACGGGCCTTTGGGAGGTAATTATGGTTAGAGGAGGTTATGAGGGTGGAGTCCTCATGATGGGATTAGTGCCCTTGTAAGAAGAGGAAGAGATCTCTGTCTCCCTCTCTCTCTCTCTCCCTCTTTCTGCAGTCTAAGGACAACCCAACAAGGCAGCCTTCTGCAAGCCAAGAAGAGAGTTCTCGTCAGGAACTGAATTGGCTGGCACTTTGATTTTGGACTTCCAGCCTCCAGAACTGCAAGATATAAATGTCTGTTGTTTAAGCCACCAGTCTGTGGGACTTTGTTCTGGCAGCCAAGCTGACAAACACAGAGGCCAAGATCACAGATACTGCAACCCCATGTCCCAGGTTTCCTAATTTCCAGTCTGGATTTCCAGGAGGCTATCACATTGTCAGGTAAGGCTCCAGTCTACATGCCCCCTCTTCTTTGTTTCAGAAAGGAAACAGATAGAAATGGATTGTCCCTGAGGGTCTGGATGTGGTAACCTAGGAAGGTCCTTATAGAACCCTGAGACACATCTGGTATAGAACCTTGAGTCCTCAGTGGCCTTCTTCCTAATAATTCTTTACGTAGCTAATAACTTGAGCAGTTAGATTTTTTTTAAATATGAAACATTGCTATAGACAAGATCCATTCTCATGGGAAAGGAAAAATCTATAAAATTAGAGCCACAACCTCCCAGTTCAGAGAGTTCCTGGTCACCGGCCTTTTCAGAACCTGTCGGAATACTACCTTATATACCAAAAGGATGCTTTTTATTCTATTGTGGAGAAGTGGGAGGTTGATTTTTTTTAAAAAAAGGATTAAGTACTAAACCATGAACAAATCACTTTAGTCAAAAATCTTTTTTTTAAGACATGAAATAATTAGAATGGTATGGGTAGCCTGCTCTGCTAGCTTAAAGCTTGAGTCACTCTCCTGACCTTGAGTGCTCGTTTGGAAGTGCAAAAATTATTTCTGAAAATTGACTGCAAACACAAGCAACAGAGGGGTAATGAACCGTGAAAGTAATTCATTAAAGGAGTTCCCACTTAGTTGCACGTTTCCTATAGCAAAACACTTTTAGAAAATTGCTCACATTATAGACTCAGATGCACTATTCGTTAAATCTTAATTTTAAAAAATTACAACCATGTACAGCTACCCTAAGATGCTGGCATCAGTGCAGTGTCCCATCCCCATCCATGAGAGCTAGTTTTCTGAGAGCCTAGGGCGTGGTTTAATTTGGAGAAATGTTAAGGCAAAAATAAGATGGGAAGGGAGAAACTGCAAGTAAATATATGAATGCCATTATAATAAGATTTTATACTCACAAAATGTAAGCATAACCACAGCATAGGGAGTAAATAAATTACCAGTGATATTTTTTTATTGTGGCAAAAAAACACATAACATGAGATCTACCCTCTTAACCAATTTTTAAGTGTACAGTACAGTATTGTTTGTTTTTTTTTAAGTCTTTATAGAATTTGTTACAATATTGCTTCTGTTTTATGCTTTGGTTTTTTTTGGCTACGAGGCATGTGGGATCTTCGCTCCCTAGCCAGGGATCAAGCCTGTACCCCCCAACCCCCTGCCCACATTGGAAGGCGAAGTCTTAGCCACTGGACCGCCAGGGAAGTCCCAGTACAGTATTGTTTACTACAGGCATAATGGTAGTCCAGCAGATCTGTAGAACATTTCGTTTTGCAAATCTGAAACTCTGTACCCACTGAACAGCAACTTCCCATTTCCCTCTCCCCACAGCCCCTGGAAACCACCATTCTACTTTCTGTCTCTGAATTGTATTACTTCAGGAATTCATATAAGTGGAATCACACACTATTTATCCTTTTGTAACTGGCTTATTTCACTTAGCACAATGTTCTCAAGGTTCATGCATGTTGTAGCATGTGTCAGAATTTCCTTCCTTTTTAAGGCTGAATAATATTCCAATGTGGGTATACACCAGAATGTTTTTTATCCGTTCATCTGCAGATGGACATTTATGTTGTTTCCACCTCTTGGCTATTGTGAATAATACTGCAATAAACATGGGAATGAACTATGTTTCCCAGATCCTGATTTCAATTCTTTTGGAGAAATAACCAGAAGTGGGATCACTGGATCCTATGGTGGTTCTGTCTGTAACTTACCAATGATACTGTATACATATGAAATCTTCATTTATGGTCTTCTGCTCTTAAGTTTCATTTATCGTGCTCTTAATCTTTCACAATCTCCCTTCTTCTGGCTTTAGTAAAATACTTGTTTTCTTTATTATGGATAATGAGCATGCAAAGTTTTTTGCCTTTTTTGTAACTAACGTTACAACATGGAATTTTTCATTCTTGCTGTGATTCTACAGGCACGGAGTAACTTGGATGTTTGAGAAGCTTTGCATAGCCCTTATTCCCTCCGCAGCATGGATGAGTGGGTGTTTCTTCATATCCTGTCCCGCTGCCTGGAGTTAACACAATTTGACCTGCCCAGCAGCCTTTCAAGGCAAATCAGGAGCTGTCAGCAGCTCTGATTAATACCGCAGCTCCCCCCTCCCAAAGACAGCAGAATTTGTTTCAAGTCCCAATTACATGTTCCTCATCTTCCTTTCTTTCTCCCGAGTTTTAGTGGAAACTTCCTGATCTTTCATTCACTTTATCTTCCTTTTCTACTCCCAACTTCCCAATTTTGTCCTTTTCTAACTCATAAACATGAAGAACAAATTTCTTGCAGTTGAAAAAATGGTCCGCAGTGGTAAACCCCTGTGTGATGCAATAGTGGTGACGAAGGAATTACTCCTCTCCTCTGAAACCATATTTTAAAGAGGTCGATTGAAATGTGGAAGCAGCGGCAGCTAGGGGGCTCCACAAGCACCCGTATAGGCTACTTATTAGGGGTTAACTCTATTGCAAAGATCTCGAGAACCCATTGATAACAGGGTTAACTCTATTGCAAAGATCTCGAGAACCCATTGATAACAGAACCCATTGATAACAGATAAATTGTGCAGATTATATCTACCAAAGATGGCCACAACGGTATCTCGCATCCCACACCATTTACTTGCAATTGACTTTGACATTCCTCCCACAGAGAGGTGGCGGTCCATGTTTCCAACCCGTAACATGGGTCCATGTTTCCAACCCGTAACATGGGCAGGTTCGTCACTCTAGTGAAAGGGGTGTTGCGTGACTTCAGAGACTAGGTCATAAGAGGTGGTAAAGACTCCCCCTGGTTCCCTTGGGACACTTGCTTCCAAAGGTCTGAGTGACCATGTCAACCGTCTATCGGCTCTGAGGCCACCATGCTAGAAGGAAGCCCACACTAGCCCATGCAGAGCTACCAGAGGGAGCATCTCTGAGAGTGAACAAAGAGAGATGTCTGGCCAGCCCCAGCTGTTCCAGCTTCAGCCCCTGCCTGACCCCAGCCACCTGTGAGCCTGCAGTCAGAACCACCCAGCCATCCCTTCCTGAATTCCTGACCCACAGAACCTACAAAAGATAGGCCACTGAATTTGGGGATGATTTGTCACACTGCAATAGGTAACTGTTACAGAATTATTTATCTTTTCTCTTTCTCCTTTTAAAATATTCTCTCACCTAGTCTTTTTCAAAATTGAGTACTGAATGGACTTTATGTTCACTCAAGTAATTTTTATTAGAAAGATATTTAGGGGCTTCCCTGGTGGCACAGTGGTTAAGAATCCGCCTGCCAGTGCAGGGGACACGTGTTCGAGCCCTGGTCCCGGAAGATCCCACGTGCCGCGGAGCAACTGGGCCTGCGTGCACCACAACTACTGAGCCTGTGCTCTAGAGCCCGCGAGCCACAACTACTGAGCCCGTGTGCCACAACTACTGAAGCTCGCACGCCTAGAGCCCGTGCTCCACAACAAGAAAAGCCACCGCAGTGAGAAGCCCGTACACCGCAACGAAGAGTAGCCCCCACTCGCCGCAGCTAGAGAAAGCCCACGCGCAGCAACGAAGACCCAACGCAGCCAAAAATAAATAAATAATTTTACTTTTTTAAAAAAAAAGGTACTTAGATATGTATTGTAAGGGTTAAAACAGCTGACCCTGGAGACAGTTCTGCTGGACTAGAAATCTAGGTGCCACTAATTAACCACAGGACCTTGGGCAACTTACTAAACAGGGTGACAACTGTGATTACTTCTGCCCTCATCTCCATGTCAGCAGGCGTCCATCGCGTATCGACCACGGAGTTTGTGCGGAACTACACCTCCCCCAGCTCCATGGGTAGATTTTGGTGGATCTACGGAGCCAATTGCGATGATTGCATCCCCTGGCACGTGACCACCTCAAGCCTAAGCCAATCAGGGCAGGATTCGCCTGGCCACAGAGATGCGTGGGAAGCAACCCAATCACAGCAAAGCCAGCAGAAGTGGCGAAAGTGATTCTTTCTCCCCAAATGCAAATGAAGAAACATGTGGCCCTGGCAGAAGAAGGCAGCCCTCTTGTGATCCTGACAGAAGCCAACCAGCAAATGAAGCTGACACACAGAAAGGGCTGAGCCAAAGTAATTACAGAGACACTGAGCCAGAGTCCTAACCAAACCATACCTGAAGCTCACGCTACCTCTGGACTTTTCAATCATGTGAGTTGACAAATCTCTACTGTTATTTAAGAAATTTTGAGTTGAGTCTTCTGTGACTTAAGCTTTACCCTTCTGTGCCTCAGTTTCCTCACATACAATATGGAGATAATAGTAGTAACTTTATGGCAAAGGCAATAATTCATGCAGTTTTTTGATTAGTGCTTGGCACAAAGAAACGTGCTTAATAAAGTAATATATATGTAAACATAAAGCTAGGACTAAAGTGATGCAATTTTATAGTGATGCAAGTTTATAAGTTATAGTTCTTATGCAACTATAAATTAAAAACAAGTTTATAAATTAAATTTGAACAAGCAGAGGCACTGAATTATGTGGCAGTGCTTGATCTAGGATATGCTAATACTGTCTTATAATGTCATAGAAATTAAAATAGGAAATATAAAATCTTCATCGAGAACTCATGAGTCTCCTAGAATACACACATGACTCTAACAGAAACCAAAATGTCAATTCAGTACACATCCAGGACATTCCTACTGAATGAAGGAGCATAACAAATGTGATTTGAAATCGTTTCTAGGGAAATTAAACCAGTTGAGTTTTTAAAATTCTATCCAGAAATCCCCTAAATCAAAATGTCACCATTCAGAACAGAAAAAGCCTCAAAAAATGAACTTCAAAAAACTGATTGATAGAAAATCCAGTTTCATGCTATATCTACCAACGGAAAAAGAGTTGTTATAATCCTTAAATAGAGTTTGTTATATTAATCAATTTAACACCATTTTCCTTAGAGAGAGAGGAAATAATACTGGCCCTTTCGATTTTTTCACAGTTTCATAAGTCATTACATTCAGAGGATCACCTGGCAAACACAATCCAGCTAAAGGCAGCTGAAATTCTATGTTATGCCCATGGCTCTAGAGCCAGGAGTTATTCATGCCGACTAAATAATGTTGATTTTGTTTATTTTATTGTCTGTGGGCTATATACTAAGGCTTGAGCAGCTGGTAAATTGTGTAACTTAAGCTATTTTTTGATCCTATTTACAAAGCTGCATTCTACTGTGTTCTTTTCTTTCCCCAACTATAGCTGTACTTGTTATGAGAATCCTCACGGTGAAAACTCCCAGTTAAAGACAATTGTGGGGCTTCCCTGGTGGCGCAGTGGTTGAGAGTCCGCCTGCCGATGCGGGGGACACGGGTTCGTGCCCCGGTCCGGGAAGATCCCACATGCCGCGGAGCGGTTGGGCCCGTGAGCCACGGCCGCTGAGCCTGCGCATCCGGAGCCTGTGCTCCGCAACGGGAGAGGCCACAGCAGTGAGAGGCCCGCGTACCGCAAAAAAAAAAAAGACAATTGTGATATGGATTAGGGTTACATTTGATGGGAGACCAACGTCACCCATCACTCTTTTGGCAACACTGTAATGGAGGAGTTATGTGATCGATTGGGAGCACTGGACGGAAAGCGATGGGGCCTGGGGTACGAGTAACATACTGTTTTGGCAGCAGGTCCTGGCTTGAGCCAAGGCTGCATGACCAGGAAGATTCAGACCTGCACAGTTAATGGACTGGTAGCGCCTGTCCCTTGAAAATTTATTTGCAGGGGGGCTGAGACTTAGCAAAAAGCACAGAGACTTAGGCAGACAGGTAACCTGGCACTAGTCAAATCTGGGCGTCTCGGAGGTGTCTGTGACTCCCTTCTGGAGAGAGGAGAAATGTTTACAGGAATCCTTCTTTCTGGGTTTTTCTTACGGTGCAATCCACAGGAATGGATTTCATCCAGATGCATCAGGACAATGCCTGAATTCTCTGCCTGTTTCCTGGGTGTCAGCCATGCCTGTCCCAGCTGTCCGTTGCCATATAAATAAACTATCCAAAATGTAGTGGCTCAAAACCTCAATTATCACTCGCAGTCTTGTGAGTCAGGCATTTGGGCAGAGGATCCAGCTGGGCAATTCTTCTGCTCCTTGTGCTGTTGCCTGGGGTCACTAGCGGCTGTTCAGCTGGTGGCTGGTCTGGAGAGTCTAAGAAGGCTTCTCTCATATGCCTGGTGTCTTGATAGAAAAATCTGGAAGCCTGGGCTCAGCTGGATCCCTCTCCCTCTCCATGGAGTCCCAGGGCCTTTCCATGTGCTCCTCCTACAGGCTGGTGGGACTTCTTCCCTGGCAGCTCAGCCCTCTAAGAGACCGGAGTGGAAGCTGCAATACTCCCAAAGCCTAGACCTGGGAGTTGCCGTGGTTCCCTATCGTACTCGGTTGTGGGAGCAGCCGCAGGGCAGCCCAGATTCAAGGAGAGGGGAAGGAGATTGTGCCTCTCAATAGAGGTCCCAGAGAAATGGCAGCCATCACAATAGTCGCCCTCCGCTGAACAAGACTTGGAGCTGTATGAAGACCCAGGCACCAAGCAAATCTTAGCTCAAGGTTACCCACGATGGAATGAAAATTGAGGTAGATCTCACTCCTGAGAAGCCAGGGTGGTTGGCCTCGGCCAGAGCCCACGTCTGTGGATCTCACTGGGATAGTCTAAACAATCAAAACTACAGTGAGGTACCACCTCGCACCGGTCAGAATGGCCATCATCGAAAAGTCTACAGATAGTAAATGGAGAGGGTGTGGAGGAAAGGGAACCCTCCTACACTGTTGGTGGGAATGTAAGTCGGTGCAGCCACTGTGGAGAAGAGTATGGAAGTTCCTTAAAAAACTAAAAATAGAACTACCATACGACCCAGCAATCCCACTCCTAAACATATATCTGGAAAAGATGAAAACTTTAATTCAAAAAGACACATGCACCCCAATGTTCACTGTGGCACTATTTACAATAGCCAAGACATGGAAGCAGCCTAAGTGTCCACCTACAGATAAATGGATAAAGAAGATGTGAGATATATATATATATAGCATACACACACACACACACACACACACTCACAATGGAATAATACTCAGCCATAAAAAAGAATGAAATATGCCATTTGCAGCAACATGGATGGATCTAGAGATTATCATACAAAGTGAAGTAAGTTAGACAGAGAAAGACAAATACCATGTGATATCACTTATATGTGGAATCTAAAAAAATGACACACGTGAACTTATTTACAAAACAGAAATAGACACACAGAAAACAAAATTATGGTTACCAAAGGGAAAAGCGGGGGAGGGATAAATTAGGAATTTTGAATTAACAGATACATACTACTATATATAAAATAGATAAACGACAAAGACCTACTGTATAGCATAAGGAAGTATACTCAATATCTTGTAATAACCTATAATGGAAAAGAATCTATCTATCTGAATCACTTTGCTGTACACCTGAATCACTGTAAATCAACTATACTTTAAAAATTAAAAATAATAAAAAATAAGTGGTCAGCCAGGTCTTACCCTTATACTGCATCTGTCATTTTCCACTGCTCATTCAAATTTTCTCTGAGTTAAATCATGGCTCTCTCCTGCAGTCTTTCATCCTTTAGAGGCTTAACCAGTGGAACAAGTCTCTAGTGTCTTCTAAAAAGCTTCACAAATATTCAAAAAAGATTTAATGAGGTCTCATTAGAAAGGCAGATTTTTTTGACCACAAAAAAAAAAAAAAAAAGAGAAGAAGGAACTTCATGTTTGAAAAATATTTAAATATTGGGTCAGCTTCTGCAGAGAGCTTCAAAGAAAGAATGTTATGTCTAAGTCAGAATCTGAACATAAAAGTTCGAAAGATAACATGATAATGCTCACTTGGCAACCCCGCCTTCCTGACGGAAACGCAAACAGGCAAAGGCAGAGACGTTTTTCAAAATGGATTGTAAACACTAGGCCCTACCGCCATGCTAATTTGAAGATTATTTTATTACTGTGTACTTTTCAAGGCTAAATTGGAAACATCTGTCTTCCTGACAACTAAAAGGAAAACGATTACAACTGAGGATGATGGCAAAGTCCATTTTAATTGCCTCATGCTGGAGATGAGAGCATCTCCTGGGTGCAGGAAGCATCTCCTTTCATGCACCCCAGCATCTCACGAACTATAACTAAGAACATACCACAAGTACATAATGCGCCCAGGCTCCTATTTATGAAACGTAAGTTAATTCTCTAAGTTGCTTTTGAAAAGAAAACATTTTCCCGAAAGCATCTGGAACCAGATGACCACAGGCCTTCCTGACTTGCATGTTCGAGTCAATCATGTTCTATTCCCTCCACATCTAGATGCTCTGATTCTCATTTGCTTCCTCATTTCTTTTTCTTTTTTTATTTTTTGTTTTTGTTTTTGGCGGTACGTGGGCCTCTCACCGCTGGGGCCCCTCCCGCTGCGGAGCAACAGGCTCCGGACGCGCAGGCCCAGCGGCCATGGCTCACGGGCCCAGCCGCTCCGCAGCATGCGGGATCCTCCCGGACCGGGGCACGAACCCGCGTCCCCTGCATCGGCAGGCGGACTCCCAACCACTGCGCCACCAGGGAAGCCCCTTCCTCATTTCTTGAATCACAGGAAGGTGTGTCTTTTCCCAGGATCACCTTCTCCAATAGTCCTCAAGGGCCTCATGAGAATTATGCACGTAACCAGATTGTTCCCTAGGCTTTCTCTCTGGGCTCCAAGTGAGCTCACCTATAGTCAGGGCCGCTGCTTGCTCTCTCTAGACCCTCCCATCCAGGGTCCGCTGCCCTGTCCATCCTGCCCCACCACTGGGGCATTCCCCCACTGCGATGTCTCTGCCTCCCCAGCCCCGAGTGCCACTGATCTTGGAAGCCCTCACCTCCTACTTCGCAGAAGCCTTCCACACCTCCGGCCTCTGAGGATGTCCTCAGATCTCAGGGAAATGCTTTCTGATCCTCAAGGCCAGTCCACCCTCAGACACACTTCCCACACCAGAACTGCTGGGCTCCTAAATTAGATACAGTTTTTTTCTTTATATTAGAGCCCGTTTCTTCCCGGCATGCACAGGCACCAGAAGTTGGGGTGAGGGCTGCTGGAGGGGGAACCACTAGGTGGAGAACTGGTCAAGCACAGCCTCACCCTATAGCTGGAACCACTGTACCCTGGTCAGTCGAACTGTGCCACTCAACCTGTCAACTCTTCCAGCCTTCCTTCTCACCCATTGTTGATCTTTTTTTCTCAGTAGCCAAGATATCCTTCCTAGAAATATGGCGTCCTTTAGGGACTCCGCAGTCAAGAATGGCCATTAGACTCCTGGAAGAAGACCCCTGCCTTGAGCCCCATGTTGTAGGGGTTCTGCTTTAGCTTTTAGGTGTGTTCCATCTCATCGGGTGAAGAGTCCACAGGCCCAAGGGAACATCCTCACCCGGAGACCATGGTCTTCCATGCTCCAGGCACCTAGGATCCTGGAATCCCTGCCCAAATGTCCCCAAGATCACTTCTAGAGTCTGCACACCTTGTCTGGGGTCTGTTCTCCCAAGGGCAGGCTGCACCTCCAGGACATGAAGCCTAGACCTGGGAGGTGGCCCAGGGGCAACTGTTTGGGGGATTCTGAGGAAGAGCTCAGGAATGCGGCCTAGAGTGTCCACACACATAGACTTGAATCTTCTTTTGCTCCATCACAGACGGAGCTGATGTGCAGAGAGAAGACAGGCAGATCTCAGGCCGGGGACTTTTTCCCTCACTGCATTTCCCTCACTGTAAGCCTAGGGAAAAGGGCTTTAGTGGAACCACGTAGAAAACATCATGTGTGTCCCCTGCTCGGGGTACCCAGAGGACCAATGTCTGACTCATGCCTGATAAGTCTAAACAGGGCAGGACTGGGTGGTTCCTGAACTGTGGGCAGAGGCAGGGACAGGCTGCTGCTGGGTTTGGTCTTAGCAACCTCGCAAAGGATGTGTAATGGCCAAAGTACAGGCCATGAGATCAAGCTGGGGAGGGACTGGCTTAGATCCTGCCCTAAAAGGGCTTCCCTAGGGGAGCAAGGGGACCCTAACAGAAAGAGACCAGAATATTACAATTAGAAACAGACCGTGCATAAATGGTGATGTGTATGTGACAGGTGAAAAATAACCCTATTTTCTCTCTCATCCCCATGACCTGGGCTGGGAGAATCCAGTGAAGGCGGAGCTGCCAGCCCACAGCTCTCACTCACCGGGCCTCTCCCCCAACCCCTGAGGCTTCCCTGCCTGCAGGTCGCCCTTCACTCCCTGCTAAAACTGGCCAACGATCACTGAGTCTCAGACTCAGCTACTCACACCCCAGGTCAGAAGTACCTGCAAGCCCTCAGTGTCTGGTTTCTACATTTAAAAATTATCCAAGTCACAAATATATTCTCCTACAAAATCAACAATTCAAAGATTTATAGAGTAGAAATGAAAAGTCTCCCTACACCTGCACCCCAGTCACATGTCCCTTAGCAGATGCGACCTCTAAGAAGGGTCTGTGCATTTCTTCCAGTTTGTCCTCATCCATGCATTTACATACACACAACATAAACACACACACACTACACATAAACACACACACGCGTGCACACACCCCACACATACACAACACAACAACACACGCACAGTTTGTATATTTCATGAATGGGATTACACTGCCACCTGTTCATTTCATCTTACAATACGTCTTGGCGTTTCCTTATGAGGATGTCCTGTGATTTACTGATTTAATCAGCCCTATCCTGCAGGTTGTAGAGCAAGTGCTATAGAGCACACTCTCGCCAGCCCACCGGGAGTCAGATCACATCACAATTCCACCTCTTGGTAGCTGTGGGACCTCAAATAAACTGCTTCTTCACCCTGTGTGTCTCGGGCCCTTCATCTGTATAATGGGGATAATAAAAGCATATACAGGGGTGTCATAGAACATTAAGTGAGTTCATTTATGTAAAGTGCCTAGAAAAGTACCAGCCCACAGAAGGTCTTGTATAAGTATTAGCCATTATTCACAGTAATAGCTATATTTCCAATTTTGCGATGATAATATTTTAGCAAACAACTTGTAGACAGTTCCGTGTGAGTATTTCTATGGGACAGCTTTCTCTTCCTAGAAGTGGAATTGCTATATTAAAAAGCATACACATATTAATTTTGCTCAACCCTACTAAACTGTGTCTCCAAAAGGGAGAAAATATGTGTGATAGTGTGTATTTATTTGCACCTGCACCAGTACTGGGCGTTATCTCTGAGAATTTGGCCACCCATGGGTTGAAGTGGTGTTGTGATGATTTATTTGCACTTTGCTGGTTACCATTAAGGGTGAGAATCCTTTCACAGATTTGTTTCACACATTTGTCCCACCCCGTCCCCTTTTTCTTCTTCTGTGAATCCACGAGCTATGGTTTTTGCCTGTTTTGTCACTGCATTACTTTTCTTTTTCTTATTGATTTGTGGTTGCTTTCTCTATATCATGGCTATTAGCCATTTGTGATTATATATGTTACAAAGATTTTTCACCCAGTAAGTCATCTGCCTATTATTAGTTTGTCATGCAAAAGTATCACATTTTTGGCAGTCAATTCTGAAAACCTTTTCCTTTGGCATTTTGTATCTTGCTTAGAAAGGTTTTTTCCCACCCTAACGTCATTGAAAACAGTCCTCATTGCTGGAGGATAATTCGTACCAAGGAAATAATGAAAAAAGGTTTGGGTTGAGATCTTATCTGGAAAAAAAATGAAATTAAATAATTGCTTTTATAGTATATCTAGCAACATTTCCATTACAATTTCAACTTCAGCTAGTTTTCAAAATGAACTAGAAATAAATCAAGCTTTTACAAAGGGGAATAATTTTTCAGATAAAATTCTATTATTGTGTAACACAGTCTCCAGTTTTTACAGAACGGTCATTTTTACAAAAATATTTGCAGGTGTCATCAACTCTCCCAAAGGTTTCTCTGCATCCTTTCATGTCTAAATCATCCCATTTTGAAGAATCTATCCTGATTTTCTTGTAAACTCCCCCGTCTTCTTTCCTTAACTGGTTCCATGCTTCCAGAGTCTTGTTTGCTGACAGCTTTGCACGAGATCTGAGCAGTGAGCTGCCAACATGTTCACCAACTTCGTGAAAAATTCTACCTCTTTGGCCAGATTTGCATTGTCATCATGCAGTCTGTTTATTTCAGCTCGAAAGTTTTGAGTGTTTCTAACACCAGACTCTAATCAGAGATCTTTGGTATCTGGGACAGATGTTTGAGCAGAGGAAGATTTTACTGTGGCCAATTCATTACTTACAATTTTCAGCATGTGTATAGTTTTGCTTTCTGGGGAACTCTATAACTTCAGGAACTCAGATCATGAGTCCTGGGACAATAAGGACTCCTTAGCCTGCCATGCCATTTAATTCACCCAATACTGAGGGTGTGTGCTGGGCACTATTTTAGACACAGTGAATAAGGTACTGTGTTAGGGTTGTCCAAAGAAACTGAACCAATAAGATACATATAATATTTATATTAAATATAAGTATATTTATTATAAGAAGTTGGTTCACGTGGTTATGAAAGCTGAGAAGTCCCCTGATCTGCTCTATGTAAATTGGAGGCCCAGGAAAGCCAGTGGTGGATTTCCAGTCTGGGTCTGAAGGGTGCGAACCCCAGTCGGGGGGAAGGAGAAGACACATGTCCCAGCCCTGCAGTCAGGCAGAAAGAGTGAATTCTCCCTTCTTCCGCCTAAGTATCCTACTCAGGCCCTCACAGGTTGGCTGAGGCCCACTCACATCGGGCGGACCATCGGCTTTACTCACTCCCCTGATTCCAGTGCTAACCTCTCCTGGAAACACCCTCACAGACATACCCAGACATGAAGTTTAAGCAGCTATCTGGGCATCCCATGGCCCCGTCAGGTTGACATGGAAAATTACCCATCGCAACATCTTTGGCAGTTGTATTTCCTATAGCAGCAGCATTTATCCCCTTTTCTCCTGAAGAACTGGACACACTGAACAACTACCCCCTTAACCTCCCCGCTCCATCCCCTTCACACACACACATACACCAACACCAACTGGCTCACTTCCCCCTAATCGTTCCCATGAGAACCTCAAAAGGTTGTTGCCAGAAACATCAGGGACAAACCAAAATGAACACCTGTGAGAAAGTTAAACCCTGGTCTGGGCGAGAGGAAAGTTCAGAAGTGAATTATGTAAGGAACACATGGCCTCATCCTCTCACCTGACAAATGGTGGATGGCATCAAGCTGGGAAGAAGACGGACCCCGCTGTCTTCCAGCTCTAGTACTCCATAACAGCATCGGGCTGTCTTGAGCCAGGACTGACTCGTGTTAGCCCAAGCTCCCCAATATATTATGTGAAACAATTGTGTCAGAGCCTCTGACAATACCAGCCACTATGGTGAGGGAAGAAGATGAGAAGACCATGGTCCATGCTCTCAACGATATTCCAATACAGTTGGAGAACAGGTAACATTACAGCAAAGGCCGTGAGGGTCGCTCCTGAGTGTGTGAGGGTGGGGTGGTGGATTCACACTGGGTTCCGTGGGGTCCCAGAGGCTCCAGGAAGGTTTCCACGAGGCCACCACAAGAAGAGCCGGGCTCTGGGCTGTCCCTCACCTACCCGGACTTTGATGGGGGCAACTGCTTTTATCAGGTTTACATTTGGGGTGTGATTAAAGACGTTATTTAAAGAAAAGATTGCTTTTAAAGATTAAAAACCTGTGATCTAGAGCAAGGGTCAGCCTGGGGACCAAATGTGGCCCATCCTTATTTTTGTAAATAAAATTAAATCGGAACCGAGCCGTGTTCATGCATTCATCGCCCATGACTGCTTTGTGCTCCAAGAGCTGAGGGGAGTCGTTGAGACAGAAACCGTATGGCCCACAAAGCCTAAAATATTTCCCCTCTGGCCTTTGACAGAAAAAGGTTGCCAATCCCTGATTTAGAGGAAAGACATCTGGAGTCGGACCAGCTCAGATAACTGTTCGTGCATGGAGGCAGTGAGTCATGAGGCAGAGGCAGGACAAAGCCCCAGTGGCCAGATCTCCCTCCCACGATCACCCAACATCACCATTAAGGTTTCATTCCCTCAGCCACCAACTGCAGTGCAAATCCGTCTGCCCTCCCCAGGGACGCTGGGCAAGTGGCCTCTGTGCCCTCCTGTCCCACCCGCACTGTCCTCGAGATGATTCACTGTGTGGAAAGGAAGCATGGCTTCAGGGCCTCTTCTGCAGCCTGGTGCCAGGTTTTGCATTTTTTTCTCTTTTTTTTTTTTTTTGTTTTTGCGGAACGCGGGCCTCTCACTGTTGTGGCCTCTCCCGTTGCGGAGCACAGGCTCCGGACGCGCAGGCTCAGCGGCCATGGCTCACGGGCCCAGCCGCTCCGCGGCATGTGGGATCTTCCCGGACCGGGGCACGAACCCGTGTCCCCTGCATCAGCAGGTGGACTCTCAACCACTGCGCCACCAGGGAAGCCCTGCATTTTTTTTCTTAAAGAGGGCTCCAAAAACATGGAATCTGCCGCCAGTTCTCTTTAATACATTCCAGGTAGTACCTGCCCTGTCCAGCAGAGCCTTTGCCTCTCACCCCTTTAGGCCTGTGGAGTTCAAAGGACAGTGAGCTCTCCACCCCCTCCCCCATAGGGCAGGCCCCTCCCTGCCAACCAGACCCCTTATTGGGGAAGGAGGATCGTTCCCCCACTGATGACTGAGGCTAGGTGGGCATGATGATTCATCTTGTGTGTCAGCTTGGCTGGGCTGTGGTACCCAGACATTTGGTCAGACATTATTCTGGATGTTTCTGTGAGGGTGCTTTGTGGGTCAGTCTAACATTTAAATGCATAGAGCTCGAGGAAAGCAGATTGCCCTTCCTAGTGTGGACGGCCCTCATCTCATTAAAGGCCCACATAGAACAAATGCCTTCCTCCACGAGCAAGAAGGAATTCTGCCAGCAGACGCCCTTGCACTTGAACTGAAGCCTCATCTCCTCCCTGGGGGTCCTGCCTGCCAGCCTGTCCTGCAGATTCTGGACTTGCCAGCCTCCATGATGGTGTGAGTCAGTGCCTTAAAATACAATACGTCTCTCTACATAGATATCTCGATGTGTATCTCTCTACACACATCCTATTGGCTCCGTTTCTCTGGAGAACCCTGACTGATCCCATGGGTAAACCAGGCCTGGCCTTCCTGTCCATCCACACAGGTTCAATTCGGGGCAGGAAGTGGGAGGTCCAGAACATTCTCTGACCTGGCATTTCAGGGCCACGCACTTTGAGGGTCACTGGGTACTTGCTTTGTTACCATTAATAAAATCAACGCTTAGACCCCATTTGGACCCCTTAAGTCTGTTCTCTGTCAAATAGAGAGGGGAACGGGACCAGCAGTTAGCACCCTTAACCTTCAACATTTATTACAGTCAGTTTAAAAGGGATCTGAAATTCATCCAGTCAAAGGTGTAAATGGGGCTTCCCTAGTGGCGCAGTGGTTGAGAGTCCGCCTGCCGATGCAGGGGACACG
This sequence comes from Monodon monoceros, assembly GCF_005190385.1. Classification (NCBI taxonomy): domain Eukaryota; kingdom Metazoa; phylum Chordata; class Mammalia; order Artiodactyla; family Monodontidae; genus Monodon; species Monodon monoceros. The sequence continues at coordinate 6,287,009 of NW_021703780.1, read as the reverse complement.
GGTTGGAGCCCTGGTCCGGGAAGATCCCACATGCCACAGAGCAACTAAGCCCGTGTGCCACAAATACTGAGCCGGCGCTCTAGAGCCCGCGAGCCACAACTACTGAGCCCGTGCGCCACAACTACTGAAGCCCGTACACCTAGAGCCCGTGCTCCACAATGAGAAGCCACCACAATGAGAAGCCCAGGCACCGCAACGAAGAGTAACCCCTGCTTGCCGCCAACTAGAGAAAGCCCACGTGTAGCAATGAAGACCCAACGCAGCCAAAAATAAATACATAAAATAAATAAATAAACAAATATAAACTTACTGGGTTTCACTGCTTCCTGTCCCCCAAATCATTGTCATTTTCTACTTGCGCTTGATATTGAGGTGACCTGCATTGTAAACTCAAGCTGGAGCTCAACCCCCCTGTTTTTGCAGATTCATTTATTCATGTGCTGATTCACTCAACAGGTGTTCACTCAGCACCAATGTGTCCAGGCACCGTAACAGGTGCTGGGCCTCTGGAGTCAACTGGCCTGAGTTCATATCCCAGGTCTGCCCCTAATTAGCTGTGTGACCTCAGCCAAGTTACTTCATCGTAAAACAAGACAAACACTGGATGAAACGGGTCAGCAAGTGAAGGGGTTAAGGCAGCCTGAGTGGCCATAAGCTCTCAGTACAAATCAGCTGTTACCATTTCAGATGCTGATAAGGGAACAACTTTGGTGACAGGAGTTTCTGTCGGCTGGTTTCTGCTTTCAGAGAGAAAGGGGCAATGGTCAGGCGGTCATTTTGAGGAAAGCAAAGAAGATATGAAGAAAGAGAGACGTGAACGGGATGGATGGTAGTGACTGGGGTCCATACACCCCTAGCAGCACTGGGCTGGGGTCTTGTGATGTTCTCCAGGGCACAGCATAGGGGCAGAAGGAAGACCTGGATTAGTCCCATCCGGGTTTCACCTGGGTGTCATGGAAGGTTGTAGGATCCAGGGACATGGGTGATAACATGGCCATGTGACAGAAGAAGCATACACAGGAGTGCGGTGCCCGGCCTGATGCCATAGAGGACACCAGGCTGTTACATAACTAGAAGGGGCATCCCCATGGCTCAGGGCACAAGGAGGGCAGCATCACTTGTATTTTTCAAATCGAACCCGCCTCAGGCTCTAACACACCAGATTAGTAGAAAGTTAAATATCCCCGGCTTGCGGTTTCCCACCAACCTCCTATCATTGTCCAAAAGCTCATGGGCTTATTAGTGTCTCCAAGGCCAGTCCCATCCAGTCATGAAGCAAAAGCCAGACAAATGCCCTTGGGGCTGAAGGAAACCACAGTCACCCCCAGAACGCAGCTGTTCCAGAATTAGCTGCCCGGCCAGGCAGTGGGGATCACAAGAGCTACAAGCAAATAACTCATCTTGCCTGATTCAAAGAAATCATTGATGCTACTGTGGGTTTCAAGATGGAGCAATTCTTCAAGTGGAATCCCACTTTCCAAGGATAACTCTACCCCAAACCAGCCCAGACCCCCAAGGTCCCACTGCAAACACACACCCTGTAGCTGGCAGTGAGGTGTCCCCACCCAACACTACTTAGGACCATCTTCTCCCCATGACACCCTAGATCATCCCACTGAGTCCAGGTCCCCTTCTCCTTGTGGCTGGGGGCTGAGGAAGACCTTGGAGGGATCTCTCCATTGACCTGACTCAGGAACCTTCTCAATCGGTAAAGATCCAAATTACATTCAACCTCAAAAGAGAAAAGACTAGAGTTTCCGTTGCTTTCCGCAAGGGAAGTTCTTTATCTTCCTCTAGTTTGGTGAAGAGAGGCATGGGTGGCCTCAACCAAGTCACCACAAAGGCCTGCCCCACCTCCACAGGGCAGAAAAATAACTGGCAATGGCAGCTTCTCTCCACGGGGAAAAAAAAAACCCACTAAACTAAAAATTGATTAAAACTCAACAATAATAAACACCGCAACTAAAAGATGGGCCAAAGACCTGAACAGACACCTCACCAGAGAAGATATACAGATGGCAAATAAGCGTGTGAAAAGATGCTCCACATTACACTGTTTACTTTGCAGGGAAATGCAAATTAAAACAACAGTGAGATACCACTGCATACCTTTTGGAACAGCCAAAATCCAGAACACTGACGACACCAAATGCTGCTGAGGCTGTGGAGCAACAGGAACTCTCATTCATTGCTGGTGGGAACGCAAAAGAGTACAGCCGCTTTAGAAGTCAGTTGGGTAATTTCTTACAAACTCACATAGTCTTAATATACAACCCGGCAATCATGCTCCTTGGTAGTTACCTAAAGGACTTGAAAAACCTGCATATGATGTTTATAGCAGTTTTATTCATATTTGCCAAAACCTGGAAGCAACCAAGATGTCCTTCCATAGGTGAATGGATAAAAAAATTATGGTACATCCAGATTAATGGAATATCATTCAGGACTAAAAAGAATCGAGCTATCAAGCTGTGAAAAGATATGGAAGAACCTTAAGTGCCTATTCCTAAGTGAAAGAAGCCAATCTGAAATGGCCACGTATTATATAATTCCAACTATATAACATATCGGAAAAGGCAAGACTATGGAGACAGTAAAAGGATCAGTGGTTGCTAAAGGTTAGAGGGGAGGGATGATTAGGTAGAGCACAGAGGATTTTTAGGGATGTCAAAGTACTGTATACGATAATGATGGATACGTGTCATCATACAGACGGTCCCTGACTTACGATGGTTCGACACGGTTTTTCAACTTTACGATGGCGCAAAAGCAATACACATTCAGTAGAAACCATACTTCAGATTTTGAATTTTGACTTTTTCTGGGCTAGGGATATGCAGTGCGATCCTCCCTCATGCTGTCAGGCAGCAGCAGCTCCCCATCGGCCATGCGATCACGAGGGTAAACGACCAAACCGGTACATTTAGACCATTCTGAACCCAACCATTCTGTTTTTCACTTTCAGTACAGCACCCAATACGTGACACGAGAAATTCAATGCTTTGTTATAGTAGAGGCTTTGTGGTAGATTATTTTGCCCAACTGTAGGCTAATGTAAGTGTTCTGAGCACATTTAAGGTAGGTGAGGCTAAGCTGTGGTGTTCAGTAGGTTAGGGGTATTAAGTGCATTTTCAACTTACAATGGACTTATTGGGACATAACCCCACTGTAAGTCAAGGAACGTCTTCTGTCCATTTGTTCAAGGCCTTAGAATGTACAACACCAAGAGGGAACTCTAATGTGACCAATGGCCTTTGGGTGATGATGACGTATCAACATAGGCTCCTCAGTGTAGGAGACTTACCACTCTGGTGGGCTATGGGGGAGACTGTGCATGTGTGGGGCAGGGGGTCTAGGGGAAATCTCTGCACCTTCTCAATTTTGCTGTGAACCTAAGATAGCTCTAAGAAAAATAAAATCTTGAAATGTTTTAAATAAATAAATGATTGATTAGTAAAGATACCGTTGTCATTGCTTTATTCAAGCAGAAGTAGATGGGTTAGAGAGAGTATATTTCTTCTTTCAGAATTAGATTTACCTTGGACAATGGTCCTCATTCATTCAACCCATAAGTAGTTATTGCATGCCTACTACGTGGCAGGCACTGCTTTAAGCACTGGGGATGCAGCAGGGAGCAAATAAACCAAGACCACCGCGCTTGTGAAACTTACATTCTCATTAGCTATGTGAGGTCTTGAAGCGCAACAGAGGGATATATCAGAGTCGGGGAGGGAGCGAAGAGCCCAGTGGTCCATAGGGTGGGCTGGGAAGGGCTCTCTCGTAAGATGACTTTTGAGTAGAGACCTGGAGGATGGAAGGAATGCTTTTCAGGTGGAAGGAGCAGGGAGGGCAGAGGGCAGGACCCCACAGAATGTGCTTAAGGAGGCTGGAGCAGGGTGAGGGAGGGCCACAGTGACGGGAGGTGAGATCAGAAGCTTGGGGTGAGCACAGAACGTGCAGGGCCTTGATGTGAGAACTTTGTATTTTACTCTGTGTCATACGGGGAGACACTGGATGGTTTGAGCAGGGAAATGATATGGTCTTGCTTCCATTTTAAAAGGACCATGCTGGCCCCTGGCTCCTACCTGGAGAAATAAGCCTTAAGGGGGCAAGTTACATGGAGACCTCAGTGGGAAGTTTTTTCCAATAATCTGAGGGTGATGTTGGCTTGGACAAGGCTGATGGTAGTGGTGGTAGTGAGAATTGGTAAAAAGCTAGATAAAGTCATTAGGATTTGCCAGTGGGTTGGATGTGAGTACGAGAAAGAGTGAAGGATGAGCCTTTGGAAAGATGATGTGGCAATTTACCAAGATGAGGAAAACCAGAGAAGGGCTGGTTGGAATGGGGAGTTGGGAAGAAACCAAAAGTTTAATTTTAACTGCGCTTGATTTGAGATCCCTATTAGACATGCAGGGGTGAAGTCAAGTCTGGAATTCAGGGGAAACGGCTGGAGTGGTTTGGAGTGGTCAGCATATGGAGGGTACTGAACATGGAGGGACTGATGAGATGGCCTAGGGAGTGGATGTAGATGGGGAAGAGTAAGCCATGGGCATCCTAGTGCTTAGAGCTCAGAGATAAAAGGAAGAATGGGCAATGTACACTCGGAAGGGGTGGCCTGTGACATAGAAGGGAGAACCAGGGGAGAGCAGGGTCTTGGAAGTGGGGAACATGTTTCAAGAAGGGACTCAGCAACGATGTCAACCACACTTGGTCAAGATGAGGACTGAGACTTGGCCATTGGATTTGGAGAGTGAAAGTCACTTGTGGCCCTGACCCAGCAGTTTAGATGGAGTGTTAGAGGCAAAAACCTGATTGGAAACAGACCAAAGAGAGAACAAGAAAAGAGGAGTGAGGACACCAAGTATAGAAAACTTTTTTTTTTTACATCTTTATTGGAGTATAATTGCTTTACAATGGTGTGTTAGTTTCTGCTGTATAACAAAGTGAATCAGCTATACATATAAACATGTTCCCATATCCCTTCCCTCTTGCATCTCCCTCCCTCCCTCCCACCCTCCCTATCCCACCCCTCCAGGCGGTCACAAAGCACCAAGCCGATATCCCTGTGCTATGCGGCTGCTTCCCACTAGCGATCTACCTTACGTTTGGTAGTGTATATATGTCCATGCCTCTCTCTCGCTTTGTCACAGCTTACCCTTCCCCCTCCCCATATCCTCAAGTCCATTCTCTAGTAGGTCTGTGTCTTTATTCCTGTCTTACCCCTAGGTTCTTCATGACATTTTTTTTTCTTAGATTCCATATATATGTATTAGCATACGGTATTTGTCTTTCTCTTTCTGACTTACTTCACTCTGTATGACAGACTCTAGGTCCCTCCACCTCACTACAAATAACTCAATTTCGTTTCTTTTTATGGCTGAGTAATATTCCACTGTATATATGTGCCACATCTTCTTTATCCATTCATCCGATGATGGACACTTAGGTTGCTTCCATCTCTGGGCTATTGTAAATAGAGCTGCAATGAACATTTTGGTACATGACTCTTTTTAAATTATGGCTTTCTCAGGTATATGCCCAGCAGTGGGATTGCTGGGTCATACGGTAGTTCTATTTGTAGTTTTTTAAGGAACCGCCATACTGTTCTCCATAGTGGCTGTACCAATTCACATTCCCACCAGCAGTGCAAGAGTGTTCCCTTTTCTCCACACCCTCTCCAGCATTTATTGTTTCTAGATTTTGTGATGATGGCCATTCTGACCAGTGTGAGATGATATCTCATTGTAGTTTTGATTTGCATTTCTCTAATGATTAATGATGTTGAACATTCTTTCATGTGTTTGTTGGCAATCTGTATATCTTCTTTGGAGCACTGTCTATTTAGGTCTTCTGCCCATTTTTGGATTGGGTTGCTTGTTTTTTTGTTATTGAGCTGCATGAGCTGCTTGTAAAATTTGGAGATTAGTCCTTTGTCAGTTGCTTCAGTTGCAAATATTTTCTCCCATTCTGAGGGTTGTCTTTTGGTCTTGTTTATGGTTTCCTTTGCTGTGCAAAAGGTTTTAAGTTTCATTAGGTCCCATTTGTTTACTTTTGTTTTTATTTCCATTTCTCTAGGAGGTGGGTCAGAAAGGATCTTGCTGTGATTTATGTCATAGAGTGTTCTGCCTATGTTTTCCTCTAAGAGTTTGATAGTTTCTGGCCTTACATTTAGGTCTTTAATCCATTTTGAGCTTATTTTTGTGTATGGTGTTAGGGAGTGTTCTAATCTCATACTTTTACATGTACCTGTCCAGTTTTCCCAGCACCACTTATTGAAGAGGCTGTCCTTTCTCCACTGTACATTCCTGCCTCCTTTATCAAAGATAAGGTGACCATACGTGCATGGGTTCATCTCTGGGCTTTCTATCCTGTTCCATTGATCTATCTTTCTGTTTTTGTGCCAGTACCATACTGTCTTGATTACTGTAGCTTTGTAGTATAGTCTGAATCAGGGAGCCTGATTCCTCCAGCTCCGTTTTTCGATCTCAAGATTGCTTTGGCTATTCGGGGTCTTTTGTGTTTCCATACAAATTGTGAAATTTTTTGTTGTAGTTCTACGAAAAATGCCAGTGGTAGTTTGATAGGGATTGCATTGAATCTGCAGATAGCTTTGGGTAGTAGAGTCATTTTCACAATGTTAATTCTTCCAATCCAAGAACATGGTATATCTATCTATTTGTATCATCTTTAATTTCTTTCATCAGTGTCTTATAATTTTCTGCATACAGGTCTTTTGTCTCCTTAGGTAGGTTTATTCCTAGGTATTTTATTCTTTTTGTTGCCATGGTACATGGGAGTGTTTTCTTGATTTCACTTTCAGATTTTTCATCATTAGTGTATAGGAATGCCAGAGATTTCTGTGCATTAATTTTGTATCCTGCTACTTTACCAAATTCATTGATTAGCTCTAGTAGTTTTCTGGTAGCATCTTTAGGATTCTCTATGTATAGTGTCATGTCATCTGCAAACAGTAACAGCTTTACTTCTTCTTTTCCAATTTGGATTCCTTTTATTTCCTTTTCCTCTCTGATTGCTGTGGCTAAAACTTCCAAAACTATGTTGAATAAGAGTGGTGAGAGTGGGCAGCCTTGTCTTGTTCCTGATATTAGTAGAGATGCTTTCAGTTTTTCACCATTGAGTACAATGTTGGCTGTGGGTTTGTCGTATATGGTCTTTATTATGTTCAGGAAAGTTCCCTCTATGCCTACTTTCTGCAGGGTTTTTATCATAAATGGGTGTTGAATTTTGTTGAAAGCTTTCTCTGCATCTATTGAGACGACCATATAGTTTTTCTCCTTCAATTTGTTAATATGGTGTATCACATTGATTGAGTTGCATATATTGAAGAATCCTTGCATTCCTGGAATAAACCCAACTTGATCATGGTGTATGATCCTCTTAATGTGCTGTTGGATTCTGTTTGCTAGTATTTTGTTGAGGATTTTTGCATCTATGTTCATCAGTGATGTTGGCCTGTAGTTTTCTTTCTTTGTGAAATCCTTGTCTGGCTTTGGTATCAGGGTGATGGTGGCCTCGTAGAATGAGTTTGGGAGTGTTCCTCCCTCTGATATATTTTGGAAGAGTTTGAGAAGGATAGGTGTTACCTCTTCTCAAAATGTTTGATAGAATTCGCCTGTGAAGCCAATTGGTCCTGGGCTTCTGTTTGTTGGAAGGTTTTTAATCACAGTTTCAATTTCAGTGCTTGTGATTGGTGTGTTCATATTTTGTATTTCTTCCTGATTCAGTCTTGGTAGGTTGTGCATTTCTAAGAATTTGTCCATTTCTTCCAGGTTGTCCATTTTATTGGCATAGAGTTGCTTGTAGTAATCTCTCATGATCTTTTGTATTTCTGCAATGTCAGTTGTTACTTCCTTTTTCATTTCTAATTTTATTGATCTGAGTTTTCTCCCTCTTTTTCTTGATGAGTCTAGCTAATGGTTTATCAATTTTGTTTATCTTCTCAAAGAACCAGCTTTCAGTTTTATTGATCTTTGCTATTGTTTCCTTCATTTCTTTTTCATTTATTTCTGATCTGATCTTTATGATTTCTTTCCTTCTGCTAACTTTGGGCTTTTTTTGTTCTTCTTTCTCTAATTGCTTTAGGTTCAAGGTTAGGTTGTTTATTCGAGATGTTTCCTGTTTCTTAAGGTAGGATTGTATTGCTATAAACTTCCCTCTTAGAACTGCTTTTGCTGCATCCCATAGGTTTTGGGTCGTCGTGTCTCCATTGTCATTTGTTTCTAGGTATTTTTTGATTTCCTCTTTGATTTCTTCAGTGATCACTTCGTTATTAAGTAGTGTATTGTGTAGCCCCCATGTGTTTGTATTTTTTACAGATCTTTTCCTGTAATTGATATCTAGTCTCATAGCATTGTGGTCGGAAAAGATACTTGGTACAATTTCAATTTTCTTAAATTTACCAAGGCTTGATTTGTGACCCAAGATATGATGTATCCTGGAGAATTTTCCATGAGCACTTGAGAAAAATGTGTATTCTGTTGTTTTTGGATGGAATGTCCTATAAATATCAATTAAGTCCATCTTGTTTAATGTATCATTTAAAGCTTGTGTTTCCTTATTTATTTTCATTTTGGATGATCTGTCCATTGGTGAAAGTGGGGTGTTAAAATCCCCTACTATGAATGTGTTACTGTCTATGTCCCCTTTTATGGCTGTTAGTATTTGCCTTACGTATTGAGGTGCTCCTATGTTGGGTGCATAAATATTTACAATTGTTATATCTTCTTCTTGGATCAATCCTTTGATCATTATGTAGTGTCCTTCTTTGTCACTTCTAATAGTCTTTATTTTAAAGTCTATTTTGTCTGATATGAGAATTGCTACTCCAGCTTTCTTTGGGTTTCTATTTGCATGGAATATCTTTTTCCATCCCTTCACTTTCAGTCTGTATGTGTCTCTAGGTCTGAAGTGGGTCTCTTGTAGACAGCATATATATGGGTCTTGTTTTTGTATCCATTCAGCCAGTCTGTGTCTTTTGGTGGGAGCATTTAATCCATTTACATTTAAGGTAATTATCAATATGTATGTTCCTATTCCCATTTTCTTAATTGTTTTGGGTTTGTTATTGTAGGTCTTTTCCTTCTCTTGTGTTTCTTGCCTAGAAAAGATCCTTTAGCATTTGTTGTAAAGCTGGTTTGGTGGTGCTGAACTCTCTCAGCTTTTGCTTGTCTGTAAAGGTTTTAATTTCTCCATCAAATCTGAATGAGATCCTTGCTGGGTAGAGTAATCTTGGTTGCAGGTTTTTCTCCTTCATCACTTTAAATATGTCCTGCCACTCCCTTCTGGCTTGCAGAGTTTCTGCTGAAAGATCAGCTGTTAACCTTATGGCGATTCCCTTGTGTGTTATTTGTTGTTTTTCCTTTGCTGCTTTTAATATGTCTTCCTTGTATTTAGTTTTTGATAGTTTGATTAATATGTGTCTTGGCGTGTTTCTCCTTGGATTGATCCTATATGGGAGTCTCTGTGCTTCCTGGATTTGGTTAACTATTTCCTTTCCCATACTAGGGGAGTTTTCAACTATAATCTCTTCAAATATATTCTCAGTCCCTTTCTTTTTCTCTTCTTCTTCTGGAACCCCTATAATTCGAAAGTTGGTGTATTTAATGTTGTCCCAGAGGTCTCTGAGACTGTCCTCAGTTCTTTTCATTCTTTTTTCTTTCTTCTGCTCTGCAGTAGTTATTTCCACTATTTTATCTTCCAGGTGACTTATCCGTTCTTCTGCCTCAGTTATTCTGCTATTGATCCCATCTAGAGTATTTTTAATTTCATTTATTGTATTGTTCATCGTTGCTTGTTTCATCTTTAGTTCTTCTAGGTCCTTGTTAAATGTTTCTTGCATTTTCTCTATTCTATTTCCAAGATTTTGGATCATCTTTACTATCATTATTCTGAATTCCTTTTCAGGTAGACTGCCTATCTCCTCTTCATTTGTTAGGTCTGGTGGTTTTTTATCTTGCTCCTTCATCTGCTGTGTGTTTTTCTGTCTTCTCATTTTGCTTATCTTACTGTGTTTGGGGTCTCCTTTTTGCAGGCTGCAGGTTCGTAGTTCCCGTTGTTTTTGGAGTCTGTCCTCAGTGGCTAGGGTTGGTTCAGTGGGTTGTGTAGGCTTCCTGGTGGAGGGGACTAGTGCCTGTGTTCTGGTGGATGAGGCTGGATCTTGTCTTTCTGGTGGGCAGGTCCACGTTTGGTGGTGTGTTTTGGGGTGTCTGTGGCCTTATTATGATTTTAGGCAGCCTCTCTGCTAATGGGTGGGGTTGTGTTCCTGTCTTGCTAGTTGTTTGGCATAGGGTGTCCAGCACTGTAGCTGGCTTGTCGTTGAGTGAAGCTGGGTGCTGGTGTTGAGATGGAGATCTCTGGGAGATTTTCGCCGTTTGATATTACGTGGAGCTGGGAGGTCTCTTGTGGACCAGTGTCCTGAAGTTGGCTCTCCCACCTCAGAGGCACAGCACTGACTCCCGGCTGCAGCACCAAGAGCCTTTCATCCACACGGCTCAGAATAAAAGTGAGAAAAAGAAGAAAGAAAGAAAGAAAGAAAGAAAGAAAGAAAGAAAGAAAGAAAG